>NC_050445.1:656196-876322 GCF_903995425.1 Onychomys torridus
GAAGGACTTGAATGCGGTCAGGTGGGTGGCCAGCCAAAGGCGCACTCTGAACGCACTCATCATGAGCTGGCCTGCCCTGGCTAGGCACCTTCAGAGTGTGGTGGAGGCTGGAGGCCCGGTTGGTCAGAGAGCCAGGGGCATGCTGAAGCTGACGAAGGGCTTCCATTTCATCAAGTTCTGTTACTTCCTTTTGGATTTCCTGAACATCTACAGACCTCTGTCAGAGGTATGCCAGAAGGAGCTTGTGCTGGTCACAGAAGTGAATTCTACCCTGGGGCACGCCTATGTGGCACTGGAGAGTCTCCGCCAACAGGCAGGGCCTAAAGAAGAGGAGTTCAATGCCAGTTTCCAGGACGGGCAGCTCCATGGCATCTTCCTGGACAGAGCGGAGAATGCAGAGCAGTGGTTCCAGGCAGACAGGGAGAGAACAATCCTGACTGGGGTCAAGTACCTCCGAAAGAGGTTTGATGCAGACCGCCCCACACAGCTCAAGAGCATGGAGGTGTTAGACACCATGGCCTGGCCTAGCGGGATTGAACTGGCCTGCTTCGGGAACAGTGACCTTCTCAGCCTGGCCAGGTCTTTTGAGCTTTCCCTCCCCGTGGGGTACAGTGAGGAAGCGCTGCTGCAGGAGTGGCTGAGCTTGAAAGCAGTAAACCAGAACCTCCCCTTCTCCATGCTGTGCAAGAGCGCCCTGACTCAGCACGGCCGATTCCCTCTGCTGAGCAAGCTCCTGGCTGTGGTGGTCAGTGTGCCCCTCTCTACTTCCTGCTGTGAACGGGGATTCAAGGCCATGAACAGGATCAGGACTGATGAGAGGACCAAGCTCTCCAATGAGGTGCTCAACACACTCATGATGACAGCCCTGAACGGCGTGGCAGTCACGGAGTATGACCCCCAGCCAGCCATCCAGCACTGGTACCTGACCTCTTCAGGACGACGCTTCAGCCACATGCATGCCTGTGCCCAGGTGCCTACCCGCTCCCATGCCAGTAAGTACCCCAAATCATTAGAATGGGAACCAAAGGGAGCCCCTTATGTTCCCAGTCCCACACTGAGCCAGAGTCTGAGCAAGTAGTCCCTCACGAGGGACCCATGGAGTGCTGCAGGGGGGTGGGGCTGGAGCCAGGAGAGCTATCCTGGAGGAGTATGTGACCCAGTAGAGAGCCCTGGTGCTCCAGATCCTGACGGCGGGCATACTGTGGCATGCAGTTTGAGGTCACCTGCCCCGGCCGTAGGTCTCACCCCTCTGTAAGCCAGTGTCCTGGTGCTGGGGTTTTCATCCAGGAGTGAGTGAGCAGATGGCAGCCTGGCCACTTGAGCATCATGGCACTGAGATGAAGCTCACTGCTGGAAATTTAAGGGCTGGAGATGTCAGGCGGCGGCGCTATCCCGTTCTGAGCTGCGTTGGTTTGACTTTGGGCCTGGCAGTGGGGTTCTGGAGAGAAGAGAGCAGGGAGGGTCAGGGTGTCTGTGGAGGAAGTGGTGTGGAGAGGCATTCCATCTGGGGCTGTGGGAATCTCTGGAGCAGGGGAGCCTGAAAACAGATGAGGGGCCTCCGTTAGCCACCAGCCAAAGGGTGGGGTTGTAGTCTATCATACGGCAAAGTACTGGGAGCTGATTGGAAAGCACCCCTCTCCTCCAGTCCTGGAGACCAAAGCCCTCCACCAGTGAGGGTTCTTCACACTGATGCTCAGCAGGGAGAGAGGCATGTCTCTTGCCGCCTTTCCAGCCGCTCACCTTCTACTGCTCCCACAGTTTTTTGTTTTTTACCCCTGAGTCTGTGGTCATTGACAGTGGACTTGAATATCAGGGGTGACAGAGGCTTGGCGAGAAGACTGATGGCCCTGGCACCCCAAATGGGCAGGAAGTAGGAGGTGTGTCTCTTTCCATGTGATAGCAAAGAGTGACCTCATTGAGTCTGTCCCCTGCACCGCAATAAGGAGGAAAAGCTGTCCTCTCGATGGGATTAGTGAAAGAAGCAAATGGGACACTAGGAAGCTGTGTGTGATGTTGTCACCCCCCAGCAGGCCTTGTGAACATCCAGGGCCTGGTAACTCCTTACAGTGGATCCCAATGCACTGGGTAGGACCATTAATTCTCCTTTGGAATACCAGTATCTGCATCTCAGTTGTGACAACCAAAAGGACCTCCAGACATTTGCAGATGTCCCCTGAGGACAAAGCCCCAACCCAGTCCTTTGCCCCGGGAAGAAAAAGAACAAACAGAGCAGGCAGGTGAGTGGTGTGGGATGCAGTGCTGGCCTGTCTGGTCTGTACTGGATGCCGCCTTTACCACAGGCAGGTGAGTGGTGTGGGATGCAGTGCTGGCCTGTCTGGTCTGTACTGGATGCCGCCTTTACCACACTTAGACATAGGGAAGGGAAGGTGCCCACCCATTGCTCAGTGACCTTACCATTGTCTCCTCCACAGATACAGGACTCAGGAAGGAGGGGATGGAAGATCTCTGTAAGGAGGAATCCATGGTCCAGAAGACATCCATCTCATCATCTGGGAAGCCATGAGGTTCAGAAGGATCACCTGGTGAAGGTTCCTGGGCCCCATACTTTCTCAAAGGCCCTGTGGTTCTGAAGCGTGGAGAGAGGCTCTCTGAAGATTCTAGGCTGTCCTGGTAGGATACCTCATGGGCCCAGGATGTGGGCTTGACAAAGGGTTGAAGCAAACATCCTCAAGGGACAAGGTCCTCAAGGCACAGCAGTGCAAAAGCATACCAGAGAGACACTTAGCCCAAGTCTGTTTTCCCCAAGAAAGAATCCTGCCATGAGAGGTCATCCCCCACGCTAGGGTGGCAAAGGAATTTCCTGAGGTAGGAGTGTGGAGTAGCAGGTGAATACCCCAGCTCTCTGCATCCCTGGCACAGCTAGGAGGTGGCCTCTGAGGAAGACCACTTTGATGGTGGAGATGACCATGGTCCAGAGACCTTGGCCTGCTGCAGAAGCCCCCCAGGATTGGCCGTTCTGGACCACTGCAGAAACTCACGCAGTAGAATCAAGGAGAAGCTTCCCCTCAAGACCTGCCTTTAACACGAAACAGACCAGAATCCTTTGCACAGAGCACCTGAGGAAGGTGGCCTCACCACAGCTCCTACACAGTGAGACATGCTTCCTCTCAAGGGAGCCTGGTGTTCCCTCCCGACCCTGAACCCTGGGCTTGGCTGCTATGGTACCAGGCAGTTTCCTGAGGAGTGCAGGAGTTGGGGAGGTGTGGAATCCCGGCCAGCTCTTCTACAGACAGTGTGCCTATGATCGGTCTCTCCCTCTCTTCTGTGCCTCAGTTTCACTCCTCACGTGGTGGTTGCCACAGAGAACCCAAGTGCCTATTGGCTCCCTGTAGCTGTGGCAGTAATGGGAGTCTCAAAGTCCTGGAGAGAGGAGCCTGTCTAGAGCACTTAGCTGCTCCTACCCTGCCATGTCCTTAGTGGTAAAGGCATCAGCTTTGCCACTAGAGTCCTATTGGAGGTGGAAGTGATGCTGTCCACACATGCTGTCCACAGGACAGGTGCACCTGTCCTTCTGCAGAATGCACCAGGGCTTGTCAAACGTGCCCCACCCTGGACGAGTAGAATCTTGCTCCCCAACCCAGCTCAGCAGCTATAGTTTCTCACAAGCTTCCCCAGGACCGTCACTGGTATTCTCTGGCTTAAAAGCCACTTCCCCTCTCACAAAGGGCTGCAGGTAGAACTTTGCCCTTGGGCCCTTTCACTGTGAATCCCAGGGCAGACTGGCCTTGTGGGCTCAGTGGTTGTCTGTTTGGTTAGGATGATCTGTCTAGGTTCTGCCTTTAGCTCCAGTTTGGAGAATTGCCTACTGGAAGAGCTCCTGCTCATTTTAAGTGGGCAGGAGCCTTGCTTGCTGCCTGTCTGCCCCCTGTTCTGTGTCATAAGCACAGAGCCTCTGACCATGCCACCGCCCACTCCTTCCAGCAGGTGCTGAACACCCCAGCAGTGCTGCACCCAGGTGCCTTAGCGCTATGCAGACCCCTGGCTCTCAGCCTCAGCACTTAGCCTGAGTGTGCAGTGTACGGTTTTCCCACTCAGGAAAATCTCCCATCTAGCCTGGGGCTTGGGGAAAGGCGGCAGGCAGGCCTTTGGCCCCAGGTCTAGGAGATAGCCCAGGCAGTCTTTTTAGAGTCCAGGGATTTGCCAGGTCAGGGTTGAGGTGTAGGTCTCCATCCACGTGGCTCACCTTTTCCATTGCATCTTTTCTTTAAAAAATCCCCTCAGCACCGTGTGGAATTGGCTCAAACCTTTAATTCCAGCACTTGGGAAGCAGAGGTAGGCAGAGCTCAGTGAGTTCGAGGCCAGCTTGGTCTACAAAGCGCGTTCCAGGAACAGCCAGAACTGTTACACAGAGAAACGCTATCTTAAACAAACAAACAAAAAAATCCCCTCAGCAAGACACCAGTCCTGTGAGTAATGTAGGCATGGTTTCTGGAATGAAGTTTGGGGAGCTGAGGTGGTTACCAAGGGGAGAAGCACTCTGTCCTCTTCACACCAGCACCCTGAGGTCACCTCCTGGTATCTTCTTCAGATAGAAAAGGGGCTCCTTGGAGCAGGGTGTTTCTGGGCTGTCTCCCCAGAAGCACTGGGTGGCCGTCACGCATAGAGCAGGCTATTCGCCTAAGTGTTTGCCTTACTCAAGGTTTTGACCAGAGAAGGTCCTCCCCAGTGCCCCTTTGCCAGCTCAAGACAAAGAAGCAATATTCTTGTGCAGTCAGTCCCTCAAGGTGATGTGCTCACCTTGCAGCCTTTGTGCTCAGGCTGGTCCTGTGTTGCTCTTAGGGATGGCTGCATTGCCCTGGGAGCATCCTGGCTTTGCCTCAGGAGAAAACAAGTCAAAGGCATTGTGATGAAGAGGAGGCACTGCCCCTTTGGCCTCCCCCTCCTCTCTTGCCTTCTCACATGCTCAGCAACCCCCAGCCCACCCCAGCTGTCTGTCTCTATGTAGATGAGGCTGGCCTTGAACTCATAGAGATCTGTGCCTCTGGCTCCTGCCTGTTCTCTTGACAGCATCTCCTGTGTTTCCTGGCACCCCCTGTCCCCTGATATCTGGTGCCCACTGGGACTGCTGTTCCAAGTAACCAGCGTTGTACTCGGCACTTGGTATCAGTAGCCATGGAGACTCAGGGAGTAAGGAAGCTCAGCCCTGGCCGGCTGAACACAGTAGATTGTAACCACCTCCAGACCTTGTACCACCAAGGGCAAGTCCCTAGAGTGCTAAGTGTGGTCAGGACTGTGGTGGTCACAGGTTCCCTCGGACTGGCATCTGTGTAGCCAGGAACAAGGATGACCGGTCTGGGATGCTCTGGGCTCCTGCTTTCAAGGATGTGAAAATTAGGTTAAAAGAACCATGTTCAAGTCTTAACTTTTTTTATTTGAATAAAGCAGAATTTGACGTTTTTTGCGGGGGGGGGGGGGGTTTGAATTGACTTTATTATTCTGTAAACGTGAATTTTACAAAGTGCTTTACAATTAATGATGACATGCTTTTGTTTGTCATGGACTTCCACCTCTGAAACAGCTCTGAGCACAGGCTCACAGCTCTGGGCTTTCCCTGGTCAGCTTGCCCACATTGCGGTGGTTTTGGTTATTGATACAATGTTGTCAGCCATGGCTACAAAGTAACAGTCTTGTCACTGCGGGTCACAGCACAGAAAGAGCCAGGAGGGCGCTGGAGGGACAGAATAAAGGCCTCCTCCTCCCCCAAACAAAAGAAAGCCAAGGTGTGGCGTCTGCTCCAGCTCAGTGGTTCCGTGAAGCCCCTCTTAGAGGTAGGGGGCAACTGATTTTTATTAACTTAGTTTCTAACAGTCATGTGTTATGACACTACTTTAACCCCTAGACAGTGCCTTCAAAACAACCTTCTCTCTTGGGTCCTTCTCTAAACATCCCACCGAAGGGACAGATGTTCTCCTTGCACCCAGAGCCACCCAGAACGTTCAAGGCAAAAATATTTATACATTTTATACTTTTTCTTTTTGTCTGCTAAAAATAGTATTGCAAATTTTGGCTTCTTTTGACATAAAAATCACAATCGTGTGGAAAATGCTTGCAACAAGGCGACTGTTGGGACGCAAGCGGAGGCTACTCGATCAGAATGCTTTAGATGGCGCATCCTTTTCCATTTCTCGAAAAACAAAACAAACAAAAGCAAACACCTTTGCCATTCTTGAAACACTCTGTACCAAGACCCTCTTCCAGCAGCACAGGCTGGGCTGGCTGACATCATGCAGAACCACAGAGCAGCAGCGCCATTTGAAGCAGTGGTTAAAGCTGAGATGTCACATGCTCACCATTCCGATTCGGGGTCCATAGCAAGCAGATTCTAACAGGGGCTTTTCAGCTGGCTGGTGGGCCACCTGCTCTTTCCACTTGAGCTACAAATCACCACCTTGGGGGAACCCAAGTAGGGCACAATGGGGCAGGGCGGGTGGGGCATGACAGGGGTAGCACTGGGCTTGGGAGGTTCCTGCTGTTGGATCAGGTAGCGCCAGGCACCCCACAGTTCCCTGGAGGGGACAGGCCCTGCCAGCTTGCCAGTCCCTCAGAGGCCCTTCCTTCCACCTTCCCCTCGGTTCTAAACAAATGCCACACGGCCAGTGTTCCTGGAGGCCCAGACCTGCAGTCACACCGTGCAGGACCCTCACTCAGGGTCTCGCCTCGATTGCCTTTCACACACCGCTGCATCCACATTCAAGGGCAAAGTAAGACAGCAAATCAGACACTAGCTGAAGCAACTGGTATAGAAAACAAGGCAGAATTCAAGTACTGAGACAGACAGGCAGGCAGGCAGCCCCTCCAAGCTCACAGTATCAGCCCTGTCTCTGGTCCCTTGCCCTGGACCTATTGTACTCATCCGTCCGTCCGTCTGTCCGCCTCAGGGACGGTTGTTTGCTCTGAGAGGGCAGAAAAGCGGTAGTGGCTGGATCCAGCCCTGCCCCGGCAGCTCCAGCACAATCCAGTCCCAACTGTCCTCATGCAAAGATGCTGATGTAGCAATAGTTTCTACAGTAGACTCTACATAGTACATGCATATTGCTAGTAGTCGACCTAGGAACAGGGGTGCAGACATCGGACGAATACTGAGAGGGTCTCATCTACAGGGTCTGGACAAGTCAGGGTCACGTGGCAGGACGAGACAGCCCCAGTTCTGGAATCAGTCATTTTGTAAACAAAGGAGGGGGAGTCCGGTTTTTTAAATTGGTTTTCCTCGGAAAAAAATAATCAAAAGATGCTAAGGCACTCCAGAAGGCCCCTCGGAGCCCAGGCCTGCCACCCACCTGCCTAGCAGTACATTCAGATGCAGAGGGAGTGCCTCCCCCAAGCAAGTACAGTCATTGGCCGTGCATGTCTGCAAACGCTCCCCACCAAGTCCACCACGGGACACATTAGTGCAAAACGCTCTGCCTGGCCCACCTGGGGCGCAGGGAGAGCTCAGAATCCATTCTCATTTAATTAATATTATTGAAGTTTTACCTACAGCTCTTGCCTTCCTTACCCAGAACAAAGCAGGTGGCAATTATACACATTAAGGGACAGAGGTTGAGGACATTGTGCTAGCCCGAGCAGTGGTCAGGCATTCTGTGCGGCCACCGTCTCCTCCAGTGACCAGCGGCACACTCCCTATGCTGGCCCAGCGGGGGACCATGCCCATCTTGGAGTGGAGGGATGAGAGAGAGCCCTTTTGCCACCAGCCAAGACAGGTGGGTCTGTCTCCCAAAGGTCCCCAGAGATGGTCAAATTAAAGTGCAAATTTGGGTTGGGGAAGCAGATGAAGGAATATTCCAGAGGGGAAGGGCGCAGTGCCCCGCCCGCCAGTCCTGCCATACCCTCCACAGTTCTATGGTCTTCTCCCAGCACCAGGAGGGTTTGGTCCAAGTCACTGAACAGCTAGCTGGGGCTGTAACCTACCTAAGATGGGAATGGGAGAGGTGAGAGATCCATCTCTGGGTGGATATTAGCTAGCCTCTGTACTTACCCCAGGAATGCAGGCCTTGGGTTACCAAGGAGCAGGGAGAGGGGCTCAGGTCAGTTCCCACAGTGCCTGCCATGATGCCCCTTCCCCTTTCCCAAACCACAGGTCTTTCAGAAGAGGGGGAAGACACGAACTTAGAGTCACACAGTATGAGGGCTCCCGTGAGGCCACTCCAAGGCAAGGAAGTGCCAGCAAAAATAAAGGGGGGGGGGGCTAGGGGACAACACAGAAGGAGTCTAAATTGTACCTCAGGCTCTCCCTCCTACCATGGCCCTCCAGATGGGGAGAGACTACCCAGCCTGTTGGTACACAGGGGTGGGGTGGGGGTGGATCATAGGGCAGCAAAGATGTATAGAGGGATAGGGAACATTAGACCTTTCCAGTTTGGAATCCTGGGAGTCCTTGGGCACTTCAGGAGCTGCTAGGCTTTGCAGGTGAGCAGGCAGTCCCTGGACAGGAGTCCAAGAAGAGAGACTCAGGTAAGTGGTCTCAGGAGCATGCCCACACTTAAAACTGATTAAACACCAGCTGAAAGCCAGCCAGCTGTCCTCGAAGGCCCTCCTTCAGGCACCCCCTTCACGATGTTCTAACTTTCTGGTCCCCAATGAGATCTATACCTGCCTATTACCCCAGTCCAGGCCTGTGCTTGCGGCCAACTTCACAGGTCTTCAGAGTGAGTGATAAGGTGCTGAGCCTGACTGTACATGGTTAGCTGTTCTTTCCTGGGCCCCCTCTGCCTCCTGGGAGGCCAAGAGGGGGGGTCCATGGGCATGTATTCGCCCAAATCTGTAGTAGGCTAGGGACAGGGACATTAGTCCCTCACTGATTTTTTTGCTCTGTTGGGTCTGAAAGTTTCCAAACAACAAACAAAATAGATCTGAACTAAACAAAAACAGCAAAAAAGCAAAATCCCGGAGTGGCTGGGGAGGCAGAAGGTAGTGAGGCCAGCCATGGCCAGGGGCATGGAGACCCTGGGGCGGGGGGTGTCAGCAGGCCAGCCGCTGGGGGTCTGGGTGGAGCAGAGTGAGGACATGGGTATGGGGGGAGAACACTTCGTCCTTCCCCTAACCCTGGGTGACCAGCCACAGCCACTGCTGAGGGCCATCACTGGTCTCTGTGCACACACATGCATATGCATGCACACACTCTAATTCTCTCTCTTACACACACACACGCACACGCACATGGGTGGCTTCTTGGGAGGAAGGAATACAAGAGAAATCTGGCCTCCGGGGGCCCAGCACTGCCCCGCTGGGGTCCTTATGGGTAAGAAATGGAGTGTCATATCTGCCCTGCCACCCACGGGCCATTGCTGCCCCAGCTTCCACTTTCAGAGCAGGAGGAATAGAAGGATAGATGAGTCAGGGTCAGGGCCGGACAACAGGGACCTGGTGGCCTCTTCTACCTCCCCAAGAAGGGGAGGGGAGCACTACCATGGCAGACAGAGCTGAGGAATATCAAAAAGTTGCCCTGGAACCTTCCTCCCAGAGCGTGGCCGGTGGCCTAAATGTTTACAGTATAATGAATGTATTTGTTTCCTTCATCCATTTTAAATAAGGCAGAATAAAAATCACATTTCTGTCAGGCAGCGGTAGCGGTTCAGTAGGTAAGTGGCTTGATCACATTTGTTTGTATTAGTAACGCATGCAAGCAGCTTTAGTACTTGGTCCCTTGTGAGGCGGCCCTGCTGGCCCCTTACAAGGTCCCTGCATAGGTGTCCTCTGGCCTTCTTGCTGCTGTGGCCACTGGTGTCTGAGGCCTGCTGGAGCTGGTGTTGTGTAGTTAGAGTTTTCCTGCCTGGCCCAGTCAGGACAAATCTCTCTTACCTGCCAGTCCCACAGTCGCTCAGACCCAACCAAGAAAGCACACAAAAACTTACATTGTTTAGAAACTGTATGGCCGTGGCAGGCTTCTTGTTATCTACTTCTTTTATCTTAAATTAACCCATTTCTGTTAATCTATACTTTGCCACATGGCTTGTGGCTTACCAGTGTCTTTACATGTTGCTTTTCATGGCGGCGGCTGGCGGTGTCTCTCTTCAGCCTTCTACTTCCCAGAATCCTCTTCTCTCTTGTCCTGCCTATACCTCCTACCTAGCCACTGGCCAAACAGCATTTTATTTGTACAGAGCGATATCCACAGCAGGTGTTGCCCTGCTCAAAGGCCTGAGGGGGGCTCTGGCCATCAGCAGGCAGCGGCTCAGGAGCAGCCACCTCCTGGATAACCGAGCCTGCCCCATCCACCTCCTCACTAGCCTCGAAGGCAGGGTTGGCCGAGGTGCTCAGATCGACATTCACAGCATCAGTTCTCAGAGTCACAATGGTGGCCACGTCACTTCGCTGCTCAGCATAGATGCGCTGCTCGAACACCTGTGAAGCAGCAGGTGGGAACTCGGGGTCCAGGGGCAGGCTGGCAGCCCAGGTGCCCATGACGGTACGGGACATCTCCACACCCTCTGACAGCGTGGACTTGATCTTGGGCAGCCAGTGCTTGCGGACACCGGCAAGCATTGGTACACAAGTCTGCAGCAATCACGTTCATCTCACTCTCCTTGAAGCTGGGGGCGAAGTTCTGACAGTACAGTTTCACAGCATTCAGGACTCGGCTGTCCAGTGGCTTTTGGCTTGGGTCACTGGTAGATGAGCATATGCCAGTGCCACAGCTATTGGCCAGTGTGTTCCTGTCAAAGAAGGTGGCCAGGAGCCTCCGCAGCAGGACCTTGTGCTTTACCCCTGCACACAGGTGGCAGTTCATGAGCTGGCCACGTGTGATGTAGACCCCGGAGCCTGCTACAAGCTCCAGTTTCTCTCCAGGATCACCCTCCGAATAGAGCTTTGGGTGGCAGCGGTACCCAATCTGGCTGATGAGGCTGGCAGGCAGTGCCACCAGGTCTCGACGGATGAGAACACAGGAGCAGCTCTCCAGGGGCACCGGCTCTGGCTTCTCTTGCACTGCATAGTTTCCTGTGGCCTTAATGTACATCTGGCCATACTGCTCCTCCACCATGGTATCATAGGCCTCCTCATCTTCCTCATCCTCCTCGTTGTGGTAGGAGGTGGGGCTGTCTGTGGTGGGCAGGCTGCTGGCCCCAGACTGGTCTGCTCCCCCTGGCAATAGGGTACCTGCTGGATGCTGGGGATGAGAGTGGCCAGGCTTGGCACTCCATAGTAGGAGACTCGAGGCAGCTTCAGAGGGGCTGTGCCAGGTGTCCCCGCAATACCTGTAGCTACTGCCACACCATCTCGAGGGCCCGTCTCCAGGGGGGCGCTTAGAAGCCAGGCCTGGGCCAGTGGCAGGTGGCAACTCCATAGCTTCATGCTTTACATGGGTCAGAAGTGGGATGGGCACAAAAGGGGATGCGACATAGGCAGCAGTGGCCGGTTGCAACTGGTTGCAGGGACTTTGGGGCTCTGAGCTGGCATCCTCGATCATGGCGGTCTGTGAGTCACAGAAGGGTGAGCTCACCTTGAACGTGAGGTCTGTGCCCTGCTCAACGATGTGTTGGATCTGCAGGAAGCCTGCTGTGTACATGACCACGAGCTGCTCACTGGCCGCCATGGTGAGCATGCCTGTGTAGCAGAAGGACAGAATCTGCTGGAAGCAGGCAAGCAGCACAGAGCCCGGCAGCTCAAATGCACTCTTGCTATTACCACTAAAGAGGTCTCGGAAATACAGGCTGCTGGCAGCCAGGACTGCACGGGGGGCCTTGAAGGCCTGGCCCTTGACCACAATGGACACATCACCGTAGAGGCCCAGCAGGCGCTGTTCATTCAGACAGCCAAGCACTGTGTTCCCAAAGCTGGGGATCTCGATGTGCAGCATCTGAGACATGGCGGGTGCCATGGTGGGTGGGCTTCAGACTTAGCGTGGGACACACTGGAAGAGGCACATCTGCGGGCACCCGGCCCAGTCTGGCCTGGGCAGCTGCGGCGATGCCCGCGGACTTTCTGTAACACATCTTTTTTTTTTTTTTAGCTGAGGATCGAACCCAGGGCTTTGTGCTTGCTAGGCAAGCGCTCTACCACTGAGCTAAATCCCCAACCCGACTTTTTTTTTTTTTTTTTTTTCTGTCCTTGTATTTCCTTCCTCTGAATCCTGAGTGAGCTGAGAGCTTCTACCCGTGAGTATGAGAAGACAGAGATGAGAGTGAAGCACCCTGGGTTAGAATCAAGTGTTCACTGATGCTCAGCACATCAGAGCTATCAGAGGGCTTTCATCCGGAAGCTTGGCTTTCACGGGAAAATCACCCATTTCACAGCAGTGCCAAAGCCCTGACACCACCCAACAGAATTTCTAAAGAACCGTTTCAGGATGCCCTCTGCAGCTCTGCTCGGTGGTCAGATGTCCTCCGCTAGCCCTCCTGGCAGGACAGAGCAAAGTGGCACAGAGGCTAGATACTAGTGAATCCCTGGCCAGGAGACTCAGTCATATCGTGTCTGCGTGTGTGTGGTTTTCAGTGGTACTAGAGAGCCACGGGAAGCTACAGGCTGGGTGGTGGTTTCTGGTCTAGAGCTCTGCAGCTGCAAGTTAGGAGAGGTAGCCCACAGCGGTGCTGGCGACTCCTCCCTGGCCTTCCATGGAGGTGGGAGAGTGTAGCCTAGAAACAGGCTGCCATGGGCAGTCTCCGCTGGCATGAGCCTTGCGTTGTCTTTGCAGGAAAGCTCCCAAGGGAAGGCAGCACCCGCCAGCTAGCAAGGTGGCCTCTTAAGGAACATGCTGGAAGGTGAGGGGATGAGCTGAGACCTGGGGCCTGCTGTGCCTCGGCTTTCTCCAAGTGTGAGGGGAACCCATGGTGCAGCTACCTGCTACATGGTGCCTTCCGAGTTTCATAGCCCCTGTTTCTGGGGACTTCAGGGCAGAGCCTCTTCAGTGTAAGTCCTCAGACTCAGAAGGCTTTCCCGTGACAGTACCGTGGCTGGACCTTTCACTCAGCACTTTGGATGCTGTCTCTGTCCATAACTCTTACCACCCTCAGCACCCAAAGGTACGTTCACCTCTTCACCAAGAATGGATGCCTGACATGACTCTTATTTTATAGCTTTTTCCACAGACAAGACAGCTCCCAGAGGCCCCTGTGCAGTTGTGCATCTGACTGGAGCCCTTCATCTGCCCCTAGTATGGCAGAAAGAGCCAGGCATAACGACAGACCTGTAATTACAGATATGGAATACTGAGTGAGTCAAGAGAGAGAACTCAAGGCCAGCTTGGGCTGTGTAGACTCTCAAAACCAGGAGAAATACTACAGCAGAGGTGCTCTGTGGTTCGGAGCTCTGCATGGGGACTAGGCATCTGCCACTGGTAGAATGTGGGCCACATTTGGGGCACAAAGATCTCCCAGTAGCAGTTTGCTAGTGTTTCTTGTGGTCCTGGTCCACATGCAGGCTCCCTGGGGCTAGTTGGAGAGGAGCTACTGCCTGTGTTTTAGGTGTGCACACACTGCATTTATAGGGTCCTCCTGTGCTTTCAGAGGTCCCCTTGGATTAGGTGGAAGGTCTCTGCCACATGGAAACACATAAGATCCTCTCTCCTGGGATGTGTCACAGTGGCCATGTCTGTGTAGCTCTTGAAGTTCTTTTCACAGTGCCTCAGGCTGGCCAGCTTTTCTCATGACATAAAGAACCCAGGGTCAAGTTTGGCCTTGGGATTTTTCAACCCACAGAATCATTAGGGATACCAGATGCCTCTCTGATTATCTAGACTCTTCTCTGGTATGGCTATCAAGCTCTGTGAGAGGACAATGCATAGCCGGGCGGTGGTGGCGCACGCCTTTAATCCCAGTACTCGGGAGGCAGAGGCAGGCAGATCTCTGTGAGTTCGAGGCCAGCCTGGTCTCCAAAGCGAATTCCAGAAAAGGCGCGAAGCTACACAGAGAAACCCTGTCTCAGAAAAAAAAAAAAAAAAAGAGGACAATGCAGCTGTAATCTAATAACCATGGCAAAACAGAAACTCTCCCTCAGCATCTTCTTCATTTTATAGTCACAGCAAGACCTCTGGGCAGCAGTGACATCCTGAAGATGGCACACAGCTGGGCCTAAGTGTGACTCAGCATCCTAACTAACAGACCCATGGAGCTAAGAACACCAAAGTTAGGGCTGGAGAGATGGCCTAGAGATGAAAAGCACTGGATGTTCTCCGAGGTCCTGAGCTCAATTCCCAGCAACCACCTGGTGGCTCACAACCATCTGTAATGAGATCTGGTGCCCTCTTCTGGCGTGCAGGCAGACTACTGTATGTGTGATTAATACAAGTTTTTAAAAATTAAAACTGAGCAGAAACTGAGCTACTACCCACTGAGGAGTTAGTGAAAATAAGCTCCTAATCAAGAGCTTAGAACAGGGACGTCTTTAATCCCAGCACCTGGGGAAGGAGCCATTTCTGTGGGACGAGACCAGAATGGATCTGAACACTCTGTCTGAGGCCAACCCAGGGCCCAGCTGCCGATGCAGCGAAACCCAACAACTTGGAGGTGTTAGTGAGACTACCCTGCTCAGCTGAAATCCATCCGAGAGAAGATTCAGAATCCTACAGTCTGCAGTCTGAGGAAACAAGATCAGCTGAGGAGTTCACGAATGAGCAAAACGTGACCTGAGAACACAATGACTGCTGCCCAGTCATTGAACCAGATCACCAGAATCGTAAGTATACACTTCACTGACTGAGAACAGAGCTGCCAGCTTAAGTCATGCTGGGATCAAGAAAAATGGGCCTTGGCGGTTTGTGTTCCTGGAGTTGTGTCCATGCCAGTGGATGCCCACACGCTCCAGAAGAAAATTTGACATTGCTGCTGCCATTGTTGCTGTTATAACAGTGACAACCACCACTACTACTATTTCTGGGATTGCCATTTCATAATTGGTTACTACAGCTAGCACAGTGGAGACCCTGGCAGCAAAAGTAGCTACCACTGTTAATTAATCTTTCATTCTATTGGGCATGACAAATTTAAATCAGTAGTTATATACATTTCGATTGGCTTTGAAAGTTATAAATTTACAAACTCAAGTTCCATTTGCTCTTGGGATACCATCTTACAAGGACTCCAATTTGCAGTAAGGCTCGTTAAGGAAGGGAATAGCTCAGTTGCCTTTAGCCTACCATCTATGGGTGGGTTAAGACTCCTGTTGGTCTTTTCTGTGTCGAACACACAGATTGCAAGCCCAGTGCCACTTAGAGATCTTGGCAACAGTTAATTTTGCAGCTCACACATGATTGAGCCTTTATGAGAATGAGTATTCAGAGACAGGTAATATCTAGGGGGCACTCACCAACCTAAGACAGAATGCCTGTGTGGCCTGGGCAGGCATCTCTATGACAGGTAAGGTGACTTGCTGACACCCACTCAACCTAAGTCAGAAGCTCATTTTTTAGTAAATGTGTGTGGGGGGGAACCTGTAGGGCCCTGGCCCCCATTTTGGGTAACTTGTTGCCTTGCTTGCTGACCTTGACCTTGATCCCCTCCCTATGCTAATTCCCTTTGAGATTCCACCCTCCTGAATGCTTAAGGGAAGTTCCTTGTCTGTGTATCCTGCATATTGGGCGTTAACAGCTTAGTTTCAAGATTGTAAAACATTGGAAGTGAACTTCTGCCCTCCAGGGTTCTGTAAGCCTGTATTTAAGACCTCCTCCCTCCTTCAATAAATGGCATTCGGCATTCAAAAAAAATTAAAATTGAAAAACAAAACAAACCACCAAAGTCCTGGGGGCAGTGGGCTAATGCTTCCTGCTGTCATTGCACCATCTTGCAGAGTGTGATACATAATTCTGTCCACTTGGTCTAGAGTCACCTAGGAAACAAAGCTCTATATTTGGGCACGTCTATATTGGGTTAACTGAGGTGGAAGACCCATCTTTAATATGGGTAGCACCATCCATGGGCTGGGATCCCAAAATGAATTAAACAAAAAGCAAGCTGAACACCAGCGTTCATTTCTCTGCTTCCTGCCTATGGATGCAGTGACCAGCTGCCAGTGGATGCAGTGACCAGCTGCCTATGGATGCAGTGACCAGCTGCCAGGGGATGCAATGACCAGCTGCCCATGCTCCTGCCGCTGTCTTCCCCACTATGGTGAGATGTGAGCCAAAATGAACCCTTCCTTCCTCAAGTTTCTTTTGTCACAGTGATGAGAAAATGAACTGCTCTGTAGGAGGTGACTTGCTCAGGGAGTCTGTGTTCCTGCCGCCACTTTAATTTCTCCCTGCTGCAACCACTACTAGACCACAGCTTGGGGACTTGCTACAGAAAATTCAGGAAGCATATCTGTGAAAAATGTCACAGAGTCTCTTGTGAAGATGGATGGACAGAGTAGCAACAGAGTGTTGGCTCTTGGCTGCCTAGTTCTATGAGCAAGACTAAACACCTGCCTAGGCCACCCTGTCCTGGAATATTCCTGAAAGGCCTTCCACACTCTATTTCCTATCTGAACTTACAGTAAGATAAGCCTTCCTCTTCCTTCTTCATACAGATAACCAGAAAGGCAGCAGTGAACTTTGCAGAAGACAGGCTGCATGTTCAGGGGCTTGGCTATGGCTCCCACTGAAATGAGAGCTCTGTCCCTAGCTGCTGCATACCTGCTCCATACAATGATTGCTGTGATGACTTGGCTCTCCCTCCTGTCCACCCAGATGGTGGCCCTTCAGGAGTGGCTGGCCTTGAGAGTCCAGAGTCTTGCTGTGTTCCACAGATCCCCTGAACTACCACATAGAGGGAGAATAGTCTGTCAGTGGCCTGATCAGAGGCTGGGCATCCACAGGCTTCAGTGGAGCAGTGAGCTCTACACAGGAGTTCTGGGGGTGCAAGGTTCATGACACTGAGGGCAGGCTCCAGCTCAGTCTGAGTCCTTTGCTCAGAGCTTATCTTCTGTATCAAATCTGTAGACCACCTCTGCTTTGCAGTAGCATGCACCACTGAGGAAACAGCCAAGCTTGATTCAAACTCATGTGTGCACACGATCTGCATCAATCCTGAAGCCTGACTCATGGCCCCAATTGAAAGGTATGGGGCTCACATCAATCAGTAGGGAAAGTTAAGAGGGCTCCAGGGATGCTCAAGGTCTTTGCAACAAGGGATGAGGTTTATTTTAGGGCAACATCAGGCATGCCAGAAGCTGAATAAAACAGTGTCACACTTCTCCATTTCCAGAGACTTCTGCACATTCGGGGTTGTGGTAGGTGTGTGTGTTGGGGTGGGGGGCTCGGTTTGTGAAAAAGACACTTGCTCTGATCCAGGCCTTCATATCCCTGCTGGGGAGCAAGAACGAGAACAAAAAAGCAGCAGACCACTGCCCTCGCCCTCTTCCTCTCAGTCACTAAGTTTCCCAGCTCCTAAGCCTTGGCTGAGGAGCACACGGCCATATGTTTGAGTACCACAAGGCCTTACTGAAAACATAGACACTCAAAATTGTTGCTCACCCCCACTACCACCACCTATATCTACAAAGAGGTGTTGCGACAAGTCTATGGCACTGAGGCTTGGTTTCCTATCTCTTCCCAGGGAGGATTTGGAAACATTAAAAAATCGTTATTTTTGTGTGTATGATGTCTGTGTTTGTATGAGGCACACATTCCATGGTGCATGTAGGGAGGTCAGAGGACAACTCGATGGGAATCAAAGCCAGATACCCAGTATAGCCAATGTCAACCAAAACCCTCCATGGGAGATGGTAGACAAGATAGTGGCTTCACTTTGCTGCGGTTACAGGCATGTGCCATCACCCTGGGCAAGTAAGGCTTTTAAACAAATCTGAGCTGTAGTATTTTTGTTTTGTTTTGCTTTGTTTTGTTTTTCGAGACAGGGTTTCTCTGTGTAGCTTTGCACCTGTCCTGGAACTCACTTGGTAGCCCAGGCTGGCCTCGAACTCACAGAGATCCGCCTGACTCTGCCTCCTGAGTGCTGGGATTAAAGGCGTGCACCAACCACCGCCCCTGGCTGAAGTATTTTATCATGTGACTCCTCAACTAGCTTATTTGTGCCCGAGATCTTTGAATACCACCCTCTCTTCACCTCCAACTTGCATGAAGTTTGACAGACGAATAAAACAGTCTTAATTAGGGGGAAGTGGATGTGACCTGTCCCTGTTCTAGATAGCTAGGAGCACATCACTGGTAGAGGCAAGTGCGAGGACAGGCACTTCCCGTCTGCATCCAACGTGTGTGTGTGTGTATGGGTGCCCCGTTTCCCATGCTGTGCAACCACTAGCTTCCGGGGTGTATGCAGCCCTCCTGCAAGGGGCAGGACCTACTGCCAAGGACGTTTCCTGGAGCCACTGTTCTCTATAGAAAGGATCTCTACAGAGGGTGGAGATCAACAGATCCCACGGCTCTCCACAAAAGAGGGAGATATGGGACCAAAGAGCCCAAGGAAGACCCTTCCTGTCCTGCTGGAGAAACTGTTGAGTTTTAAGCTGCTAGATGCTTCCCGCGAACTTGGGACCGCCAAGTCTGTGGACTCCCAGCTACCTGAACTCCCATAATCGAAGTCCCTGTGGCCCCCTCGAAGTCCCCCGCTCGGGTTCGGGTCTCCTCCTATCCTGTCCCCCTGTCCTGGGCAGCCCAGACACCTGCACAGCTAGAGCACAACGTCCTGGTGGGAATAAGAAAGGAAAGTGCAAACCCGAGGCTGGAATCATTTGCGATGGAGCAAACCCTACTCAGCCAATCAAGGAAAGGATTCCTAAGAAGCCCCGCCCTTGGCCCCGAGTGACTGCTGGTGTTGAGGCTGCGTTCCCAGCGGGCGGGGTTCAGAGATGCGCGCGAGCGCAGAATCGCTTGGTCCAGGGCCTGAGCCACTTGGATCCCGTTGCGCATGCTCACCGCCCTCTTCCAGGACGTGCACCTGCTTGGAGAGTCCGCCGTTCGACCTAGCATCCCACCTGAGCATCGCGCACCCAGCCATGACAGCACACTCCTTTGCCCTCCCAGTCATCATCTTCACCACGTTCTGGGGCCTCATCGGCATCGCTGGGCCCTGGTTCGTGCCCAAAGGACCCAATCGCGGGTAAGAAAGCCAAGCAGGCCTCGATTCCCTGCGGACCCCACCCCCACCCCCGTCCCCTGGCTAGGCTCACCTCTTCACCTTGGGGCTCCCGCTTGCTACCCTTCAGCTCCTGACCACACCGGAACGCCTCTCCGTGACTTTCAGATCTGCACCTGGGCCACGGCTGCCAGGAGACAGGCAGGAGGGCCTGGTGAAATTCAGAAGTCAGGGACGTTTGAATGTGGTTAAATGCAACACCACCACTACCGACACACCCGTGCAGTCGGTAAAGGCCACCCATGGGCACTGATGGGCCATCCTTGCCAGCTGTGTGACTTTGGGCACATGCCAGGCCTCATTTTCCTTACCTAGCAAAAGAGGGACGATGGCAGTACCTGCTTTGTAAGGCTGTTGTGAGGGTTGTCCTAAGCAACGTCCTGGGCACGTTGTGTGTGCGGGATGATTTTAGCTCCCTTCATGTTTGGAAGGTTCCTAGCAGATTTCTGCACCGTTTACCAGTCCCTCCTCCTGTTGGCCTCTCAGTCATGAAGCCCTCACACTTGGCCACCTGTGCATTGTCTCAGCACTGACTGTCCCATGCAGAACCAGGATTGGTCACTAATGTTAAAGGAAGATGGAGTACTAATCTCTTCTTCAGCACCGCCTTGAAGTTCTTGGGCTCTCTGCCTGGGATTAGGTTTAGCCTAAGGTTTAGCTGGAGCTGTAGATGAGCGTTGCCTTTATTCCTGCACATATGAAGGCAGCTGGAGAGACCCTCCTCTTCTAGGGGACCAAAGTTTGGCGCTCACACAGGGCAACTCACAACTGTTTTACCTACAGCTCCAGGAGACCTGAGGTCCTCTCTGGCCTTTGGGCACACAAGTTCACGTGTGTGTGTGTGTGTGTGTGTGTGTGTGTGTGTGTGTAAAAATAAAAATAAGTCTTTAAAAAAAGATTTTAACTGGGCTCTTTCCTCTGTAGCCACTCCAGGGTCTTCTCTCCTGAAAGTCTTGGTGAGCTCCTTCTCATCTAACACATCTCCAGCTATGTTGGAAGCCTCTATTTTTGGTCTTCCCTGAGTGGGCACAAAGCCCCTGTTTTCTTTACAACACCCCCTGTTAACATTGGCTCTGCCTCCTTGCTTCCTACCCCATCTTGTGTGTGTGTGTGTGTGTGTGTGTGTGTGTGTGTGTGTGTGTGTGATGAATTTTGAGGCCATCCTATGATAGGCTGCCACAAATGGAGCTTGGGCAAAGCCTTCTCCAGCGTTAAGATAGGGAAGTGTTTGCTGATGGAGAGGAGAAAGGGAGAGATTTACAACATACCTTGGATGTAGATGCCCTTTGATGTTCTTATGCTTTGTCTTGTAATTCTTACTCGGAAGGGACCTCGGCCTCCTGCCCAGGTGACACCAGCAGACACAGGGAGCTCTTTCTCTGGCCCTGTGTGCCAAAGCTGCCTTTCCCTTTCTGCTGTTGCAGGGTGATCATCACCATGCTGGTGGCCACTGCTGTCTGCTGTTACCTCTTGTGAGTACCACCTTCCCCCGGAGCTGGGGCTGTGGTCATCACCACTGCTGGGTCTGGTTCTGCCTCCCAGGTGACAGTTGCATGAGCTTTGTGTTGCCCCCAGCTGTGAGATACACGAGTTGGGCCAGCTCAGTAGTGTCCACTCCCATCTGGGCATCAGAATCTTTCAGATTGGATTGGCTGTTTAAACACAACTTTGGTGCTCCACTCTAGACTCATCTAATCACGTAGAAATCAGGGCATCATCATATTGCTAAGGAACACCGGGGTGATTGGACTAAAGCCAGTGTAGAACCACTAGGGGGCAGCAGAGGTGTGTGTGTGGCAGTGCAGGTTGGCTCCCTAAGGCCCCTAAGGAACCCTCACCCTGGGTCCAGCCCGAGCTCAGGGACCTTATATACTAACAGAAAATCACATCAAAACCCACAAATCCTAAATCCAATCCCTGTGCCATCCAGGCACAGAGCCTGCCACCTGCTAGATTAGCTGCATGCTCTTTGGAAGAAAGAGTAGCCGAGTTCTCCCTTGATATGTGGGATGGGTCCCATCTGTGCCCAGTCCCCTCATTCCACTGTTCTTGGCAGCTGGCTCATCGCCATCTTGGCTCAGCTGAACCCCCTGTTTGGTCCACAACTGAAGAATGAGACCATCTGGTATGTGCGCTTCCTATGGGAGTGACCACTGAGAGTGATCAGCCTGCTTCTGGCCCCAGGTACTGAGGGGAGACTCACTTGAGGATGACCTGAGGGGCCTGTGGTGGGGAGGGAGGGGATCAGGACCATCACAGGGTTTCCTCTGGACTCAGGAATTAGTTTGTTTAGCAAGAGAAATAAAGACCATGTTCGCTGCTAAGATGGATGGAGACTAGGGTCCCGAGTCCCTGTCTTCAGTAAGCTTCTTCTTGAGGCTCAAACACATAGCCTCAGCTGTAGACTGCCAGACCACAGGTGGGGACAGGGGTGTGGGTGAGACCCATCTGTAAGCTGGTCATGGTAAGGTGAGGCTGGCCATAGGTAGTAAGAGACAAGCTTGGACAGAGGTGGGTGAGGGTCAACTGGTCCAGGTAGGGAAAGGAGGCTGGGAGAGCTTTCCAAGCAGAGGGGAGGTGAAGGGATGTCTAGATGGTGACCCTTAATGTGATGTGCTTTTCAGGTACCCTGCTGTGGACGGCCCAGCCTTGACGTCCCTGGAGACCCTGCATTCACACTGGCCCCACCCATCAGTCCATCCTCCTTTGGCTCCGTGCCGGCGCTGTGGGACCCACACCCTCGGAACCAACCTGGTTCCCAGCCATTAGGAGGACTCCATTTGGGAAAGCCCTGTGCTCAGTCTGGCCCCAGCCGGAGCAACCCATGCTTAAATCCCTTAAAGTCAGTTTTCACTCTCTTCCCAGTAGATCCTGGGTAAGGCTCTGAACTTGCTGGGGTCTGTTTTCATCCTGAGAGCAGATGCCAGGACTCAACCCAGTCCCAGAAAGGACATGGGTCTTGGTGGAGAAGGGACATATGGCCCAGGATACTTCAAGCTTTTCTGCCTCCACCTTGTGAAATAGTGGGTCAGGGTCACAGCTTGGTGTGGATTATTCTTTAAGTTTCAAACACTTGTGGATGTGACAACACTTGAGATGTTGATGTCCTTAAGAAACAGTCACACCAGTCCCCCACCCCACCCCACGCCACCCCACACTGTCCTTTGGGTCAAGATAGAAACTTTCATGTCTGGTCTTCTGCAGCAGTGAAGTCACTCAGCAAGGGAGGGAGGCAGTGTGTGTATCTTTGGAATGTTCTAGTCACATTGCTCTCCCTCTGTAGATAAGCTTACCCACTTCCCAGAACCTGTTAGTTGAGGTGCAGCTATTCCTGCCAGGAGGCTACACTCTTCCTTGGGTTGTGGTGGCATGGACCCCACAGCTGACCTCAGCATTGAGAAGATCTGGAGTTGGGATTGGGGACAGACAAAGGTAACAGTTATGAGGTACTACTGGCACTACGCCTCCCTGGCTTCTGAGACCCTCTGTTCTCAAGCTCATGTGGCCCTGTGCCAGGCCCAATAGAAGACAGAGAATGCAGACCACAGGGGTCAGCCTAGGGGACCCCTCCAGCCCATGCCCTCACCCCTCTGAGAGGGCGAGTACACTCTTGTCTGAGTTGCCAGAGCTAGCTAGGACAGAGCCCTGCACAATCCCTGGTTCTCAGCCAGTGGCTGAGTTCCCAGGGGAAGAAAAACTGGCCTTGATTATTTATTGACTATTTATTTGGTCTTCCTCCCCCTTCCGGGGTCATTTGGGAGGGCAGTGGAACACACTGTAACTCAGATTGCTGGTTGCTCAGAGCTTAGACGGGGGCCTCCATGGGCAACCTCTCCCTTCCTACCCTAACCCCCGAAGCCTCCCTGTGGGGTGGGGTGGTGAGCATGACTCGTGATGAAAAGCTGATTCCTGTCTAATAAATAGTGGTGATGCAAAGTTGTGATTTAGGAGCCAGATTCTGGCCTCTGCTCGGTTTGCCAGCTGCCACATGTCTTCTGTTTGTCTCTCTCTGTCCCCTCTACTCAGATGTCTTCTGTTTGTGTACTGGTGGCTCTGGGGACAGGGACTGTACTTCTGGAACTTGGGTGCAGGGGACCCTCCCAGGTTTTTGAGATCTGGAGGAGAGGCTGGATCTACCAACTGTCCTGCACTTGGCCCAGTACCTGCCCAGTAGGAGAAAGATCAAGACCCATTCAAGTGGCTCTTCAACCTCTGGCCTTTACCCCTGAAGACAGAGGACACAGCGCCTGTGTATAAAGCAGGCTCCATTTCTGAGCATGACCTTCCTTGTTGCTGGGTGTCTGAGCTTGGGGTCCATTTGTTGGGTTGCTGGCCTTGGGTGAGGAGGGCAGCAGAGGGATCGGGTACTCCAGGGCCAGGGCCTGTAGCTTCAGGGAGGCTAAAATCTCGATTCTGTGGAGGTCAGGGGAGGCAAAGAACTGGGGCATATTAAGGTGGACTCACCTTTGGCATCCTGGAGCCAGTGGAGGGGTTTGGATTGATCCTCAGGGCAACGAGGAGTGAGCTTGGCAGGGTTTTCTGGAGGTACAGAACCAACGGAATTGTGTGTGCGTGTGTGTGTGTGTGTGTGTGTGTGTGTGTGTGTGTGTGTGTGTGTGTGAAGGGAGTTTATTAGACTGCCTTACACAGTGGGCTGGCTCATCACAACAGCTGTCTACATGCTGAAGTGACAGAGAGGCCATAGCTGCTCAATCCACAAAGCTGGATGGGTGGGTGAGTGCTTGGAGGGTCCAGAGGAAAGAGGAGAAGCAAATAATCCAGAGGCAGAGGGCTGAAGGGGCGAGAATGGCCCAGGGTATCACATGCCCCCAGTGCCCTCCACCCTGAAAATTCAAAGCCAGCTGGGAGCTTTGCTGGCAGGCAACATCAGGCTGCTGGGAGCTGAGAGTGGGTAGGTAGGTGAGAAACTCAAGAGACAGCTGGCAGGGAAGGGCCTGTGGGCCTTCTGGAGCTGGGAGTAGAGTGATAAAAGGGAGCTACAGATGGAAGGAACCTCTGGGTAACACGCCAGGCCCTTGTTGTGAGCCCTGGGTGTAGGGGACCATTCCTTCATCTCCTCATACTGGATCCCACCGGGCCCAGCCTGCTGCATTCCCGCTGCCAGGGATTCCAGTCTAGGGTACCTGGGATCCTCTTTGGCCTGGGGGGGGGGGGGAAGGAGGGCTTCTCTGCAAATAACTGCTCCCTCTCCAAGCTGTTGTCTAGACTCTGGGCTTCTTGGTGCTGGTTTGATGGCATTCCTTTGGATGCTGCCAGATATGTGTGTCTGGGACTGGAAGTCACTGAGCTCCATGGCTGCAGCCTCTGTTCCTGGAGGATGGAGATATGGAGAGATGCTCCGTAGGCATCCTTTGGCCTGCCCTGGGCCTAGCAGCTCCTTGAGCCTGTGGCTTTATCCTGTCTAGTTTCCTTTGCAGCCATTGGTTTCATTCAGAACTGTGGAGATGGAGAATGCCCTGCTGTGGGTCCCCATGGTGTACAACACACCCAAACCATGTGCACAAAGGTCAGTGGGCTGTGGAGATGGAGGTCTGGACCCAGGCGCTTGCTTTTACAGAGGTCTAGGATAAAGAACTTAAGTGTCAGGCACAGGACAACCCGTTTAAAGCAAGTAGTTATGGAAAGACCTTCTCAAAGCCATTTCCCCAGAGCATGGGTGATCATGGTATCCCTCTGGCCTCTAGCTGTGTATGAGCTTAGAGAGAGCCATGAGGCTTCAAGCAGAGAATATATCTAAGCTAGATAGCTACACACTAGAGGGAATCCAGGCCCCATATTAGCCAGAGACTCTTTTACAGTAGGGCAAGGAGAGGGGAGGGCTGAGAGTACTTGTCTCCTCACCCTTTGGTAAGATTAGGTCTCCCACCCCTTTGCCAAGAATTATGTGCTATCAAGGGGCTTTCCCCCCATGCTCAAGGTGGGAATATGCAGGGATAGTGGGGCTTCATCAAAACCACACAGAACTCGCCCTGTGAGATGACTTAGTGAGTAAAGGTGCTCATTGTCAAGTCTGATGACTGGAATTTGATCCCCAGAACTACACAGTGGAAGGAGAACCAAGTCCTGCAAGTTGTCCTCTGATGCTCCACATGTTCACTATGGCATGCATGTGTGCATGTGCACACACATACGCACACAATTAAAAAAGATATACAAAACTGGGCATTAAAGCTACAAAATGTATTTCACTTAACAACTTCTCTAGAGAAGGCTCTGAACTCTAATCAGATCTTGCAGTGGGGACAGAACATGAGAGAGAGAGAGAGAGAGAGAGAGAGAGAATAAGGGAGTCAAGAGGGGTGTGATCAGGGGCTCAAGTTAAATTAGGAAAAGGGAAGTTCAGGACTATAAGATAGAGTTGGTTAAGCCAGATGTGGTGGTACATGCCTATAACTCCAGCACTCAGGAGACAGAGTCAGAAAGGTAGAGACTGCACCAGCTTGGACTACGCACTGACACCCTGTCTCACAAAACAGGGCCTGGGGATGCGTTCAGTGGCAGAGTGTTTGCCAAGTGTGCACAAGAAGCCTGGGTTTTATGCCCAGCACCACGCACACAAATGGTCAGTGTGAATGAAATGAGGCTGACTGTTTTGTTAGTGGTCCATGATGAGAGTTAGGTCTTTGCTCTCCCAGAGGTTGAGAGAGGTCATGTCCTCCCTGATGAGTGCATTTCAGATGAAAGGTATTCAGGTCCTTGTAGGTGACATTTCTGGGTTGCTGGAGAAGCACTCATGGGGATAATGGGTGTGTCAGGGACACTGACACAGAAGCCCAGCAGGAGAATAAAGATTATGGCTTCCTCACATGGACTTTGGCTACCTTACTTATGTCCTAAAATACAAATCACACATCTCCTGATTTGTGAAGAAAAGCAGGCTCCATGTCTGGAATATAACCCTCCTCATACTGAAGCCCTGAGGCTGAGATCTGCCTATCCAGCACCTGCCTGAGGGTGGAGGGGATCAGAGGGAGCCAGGTCATCCCAGGCCTGAGGACAGGACATTTCAAAGGAGTGGTCCACGGGATTTGGCCTTGGTCTTTGAGGTAGGGTTGCTCCTGTTTCTGGGAGCATTCTGTACCAAGGCAACTTTTATAGTTCTGTTTCAAACAGGACTCCCCCCACCCCTTAAGAGGCAAATCAGTGTCAGTCAGCACAGAGGCTCACAGAATGTCCCTGGAACAGAGATATTTACAAAAGAGCAGTGGTGTAGGATACGGTACTCCTGAGCCATGGCAAGGGCCAAAATGGGAAGCTGGAGCAGAGACCATCCCACCCAGTAACAAGTCCATTGAGAAAAGAAAAGACAGCCAGCACAAATTTAAGCCACATGGGGCCCACACATGACCAACAGTGGGCAGAGTATGCAGGGTGCAAGGCTCCAGAAAGACAGTCCAGTTTATGCAATACTTGGTGGGGATGCTGATATCAAGATCATGGCCTTAGCAATGGCTTTGAGCAGGAGCAGTGATGGTTCCTTAGCCTATGTTACACCAGTATGAAATATCCTTCCAGGGTGTATAATAACAATGATGGCTAGTGAGTCTTGAGAAGTCCCTGTGGTCACTACTGCTTGGGAGACCAAAAGACAGAAAGCTAAGAGGCTGCAGCATTATTGCCCTGGTTCCAGGCCTCCTTACACTGTGAAATTGTCGTACCTCAGCATCACAGAGAGACCTGGTACAGTCCAACTGATGTCAGGGACACCCATGGGCCCAGATTCTCACTAGAAATAGGTAGGGGCTATTTTTGTCCCCACAGAAACTGTAACATGTGACCTGCAAGTGATTTTGTTTTCTTCACCCAAAAGGAATTGCGAAGGGATGACTGTAAGCCCATGTGGAGTTGGCTGCCTCTGAAAGCCCTGTGCCTGAGTGATTTGATTGGATAAAACTCTGGGTTTCTGGGAACATAGTCAGTTGGCCGCCATTCCAGCTCTGTTCATCTTTTAACATCTTGTAAGTGAGAGCAGATGACCATAGTCCTGTGTGAATCCAGGCCACACTCCTGTTAACAAGTCTGTCCCTGGGGAGATGTTGGGCACCAGATGCAACACTCCAGCAAGACAAAAGAAACGCAGTCAAGAGGTCTGTGTACAATATGGCAACTGTAGTCATTAACAATCTGGGTTACTAGAAAATTGGTGGTTGTAGATCTGAAGCATTCTCACCTCAAGAAAATGTTTGAGTGATTGAACCAGCCTTTTTCTTTTAGGCCACCAGCCAGCTTCCAAACCACGACACAGAGACTTACTATTAGTTATAAATGCTCAGCCTAGCTTAGGCACGTTTCTGGCTAGTTCTTGTAACTTAAATTAACCCATTTCTCTTTACCTTTCGCCTCAGAGCTTATTACTTCTCTCACTTCTGTATATCTTACTTTAACTGCTTTTCTATGTCTGGCTGGGTGGTGTTTGTCTGGTTTCTTGCCCCAGGCATGTCCCCCATTCTCTCCTCCTTCTTCTCTCTCATTCTTCCTTCCTCTTTTCTCTAGCCTAGATTTCTCCTCCTATTTATTCTCTTTGCCTGCCAGCCTCTCCTATCCCTCCCTGCCTAGCTATTGACCATTCAGCTTTTTATTAGATCAGTCAGGTACCTTAGGCAGGCAAGGTGAAATAAATACAACATATCTTTACATAATTAAAATGCACCTCATTGGCCAGGCAGTGGTGGCGCACGCCTTTAATCCCAGCACTCAGGAGGCAGAGTCAGGCGGATCTCTGTGAGGACAAGGCCAGCCTGGTCTACAGAGCGAGATCCAGGACAGGCTCCAAAACTACACAGAGAAATCTTGTCTGGAAAAAAAATGCACATCCTTACATCATTAAACAAAAGCAGCATAAACAAAAGTAACACACTTTTACATATATCACATTTTAGTGTATGTGTTTGCATGCACATGCATGCATGTTTGCCCTTGAATGCAATGGTGTTCATGTGGAGGTCAGCAGGTAAGTTTCAGGAAAGGACTCCTTTATATCATGCAGGTCCTGAGACTCATGCTCAGGTCATAAGGCTTGGCAGCAAGTGTCTTTACCCACTAAGTTATCTTGCTATCCCAGACTCTGAATTTTAAACTACAACAAATCCTAAGATTTCTGGTGCCAAATGAGGCCCTCAAGGACCTCAGCTGGGTTTCCTAGAATTGAAGAAATGGCAGTTTATACTAGGTAATTAAATGGACATTAAGGGCTTAGGGGGTGAGTAGCCCGTGAATTCTAGATATTTAACAGCACCCCTGACTCTACCCACCAGATGCCATCAGACTACTTTTCCCTGCTTCCAATTAGGACAGCTATAAATGTCTCTAGTCATTCTGAAATATTCCTGAGGAAGTCTTCTCCTGCCTCACCTCTGCTTCTCACACACACAGTGAGAAGCAGAACTCTAGAATGTTGGTTCATCAGCAGTCTCTAAATTGGGCCATTTCTCTAGAGTTCTGTCAAAGGAGGCTGTGAAACCTGAGGGAAGCAGACACCCTGGGGTGCCCATCACCTTTCATCTGGCCATTCTGGGGGAAAGGAAACAATCAAGCTTTGGGGGACTACAGGTCAGTGGGCCCCAATGCCAGTGCAAAGTACCTCCACATTGACCCCTAAATTCAAAATAAAAGGCCACAGAAGCAGCACCGGTCTTCTTATCTGGAAAGTGCTGTGGGATAATGCTCTTGTACACTGGTTTAATAGAATGCTCGTTGGCCAGTAGCCAGGCAGGAAGTATAGGCAGGGTGAGCAGACTAAAAGAATTCTGGGAAGAGGAAGGGCAGATTCAGGGATCACCAGCCACACACAGAGGAAGCAAGATGACAAGACAGACTGAGAAAAGGTACCAAGCCACATGGCTAAATATAGATAAGAATTATGAGTTAATTTAAGTGTAAGAGCTAGTCAGTAATAATCCTGAGCTAATGGCCCAGCAGTTATAAATAATATTAAGCCTCTGAGTGATTATTTTATAAGCAGCTACGGGTCTGAGGTGGGGTGGGGTGGGGTGGGTGGGAAGGTGGGACCCGAGAAAACTTCTCTCTACAGGAAAGCTTGGCATTCTGCTCCCAACAAAGGTGTGGTGCACTTTGGGATGCAAACTCTTCACTTCCCCATCTGTGTCTCCTCAACCAGGAACTCAGGTCACTGTACATTCTCAGATGTAGCTCCACCCAATCTACTCAGAACCCTGGAGCTCCAGCTCCAGGACTCTTTCTGCCCTCAAGCCTCAATGATGAATCAATATAGTAACAGTAGCTCATGCTTCACAGAAGTGTGACCAGGAACTGGGAAAGTGGATCAAAGTGCCTGGCCAGTCAAACATTGGCAGCTACCCATCACATTATTTTAGCATTTCAGCTCTTTAAGTTCTGCTCTAGGTGGAGTTTTCTGTGTCTCAGCAGCTGGTCAAACACACACACACACACACACACACACACACACACACACACACACAAAGAGGCTTAATATTAATTATAAATGTTCTGCCAATAGCTCAGGCTTGTTACTAGCTAACTCTTACGTTTTAAATTAACCCATTTTTCTTATCTAAGTTCTGTCACATGGCTCAATACCTTTTCTCAGTATGACAAGTTCATCTCCTCCTTTATCTCTTCCCAATTCTGCAAGATTCCTCTTCTTCTTTGCCCTCTCCTTTTTCTGCAAGTCCCACCTAACCTCTACCTGTCCAGCTATTGGAGAGTCAGTTTCTTCATTGATCAAATCACAGTGACACATATTCACTGTGGGGGAATATTCCACATTTCCCCATTTTTGTCTTTGGTGTCAAAAGTGGGATTATTTCAGTCCTGAAAAAAAAAAAAAAAAAAAACTCTGCCTATATATGGATCAGGTTTGATCAGGGAAGATCCCCTGAAATCCTGGCTACAGACATAAAGAAATAAACCTATAAAAACTACAAAACACATAACATATATTTTACCTGCTCAAACATAAAACAAAAATCATCTTTAACTGACTTGTATACACCACATATTCCATAATTGTAATGTATGTTACCTTTAAAGTTTATGTATTTTCAGAACAAGGGGACCAGACACCAATGAAAATGGATGGCTCAGATGACCCAGCCTTTCAAAATGCCTCTGTTGCAGTTTCCTCAGAATTCTGCATCCAGAACAGCTTAAAGTCTGCTGGCTAAGATAATCCAGCCTCACAGAACACTCCAGCCAGACTTAACAATTACCCTGATTTTCTCAAAGTTCCCTCAAAGACACCAGTGCGCCCAGACAACAGGAAGCAGTCTAGAAAAAACAATGCCCACATCCCAAAAAGATGGGTTATGGAGGTTATAAACATTTAAGGGGGGTTAGTTACAAGTTGTTATTGGTCATAGTCAGAAAAAAAGCTGGACAAAAGAGTTAAATTCAAAGATCTTTTTCTAAAGGAAAAAAGGGAGATGTGATATAGAAATAATGAGATAAAAGGGTAGATTACTTAATCTACTTTAATCTAAAAATAACTATTAATCTCAAAATACTTTACATTGGTATAAATTTTGGTTTGTTGATACAAATTTATAGTTAATTTTGTTATACTGTATGTATGTTTCTACTCTTGTTTGGGGTATTGTGTTTATGTAGCTCATTAAAAATATAATGTATAATTAAGAAATACAGATTAATAGTCATCTATAATAGTCAAACTTATAGTCATGTTAGGTATGTTTTCAAGGTCATATACAGATATATTTAGATAGATAGACGGTCTTCACACACTTCAGACATCTACAGAATATGGTATTTAATATGTTTAATAATCTAAGGCTTTTCATGACAGTGAGACATGTCTTCTCCTGGCAGCACCAATGTACTTCAGAGAAGATTATGGGCATCGAAGAAACTCTGTATGGAGTTTGTTTTCCTTATGACAAAAGCTAGCCATTTAGACAAAAAACTGCCCTTTCTCAATTGCTGACAGTATATTGTCCAAACTGGACTAGCAGGATGTAAAATAAAGTGACTGCCAAACTTTTCCGAGACAAGATAGGACAGTCCTTCAAGATTCCCTGCTTCTCAAAAATGTCTATCAGATATACTAGGCCCGTATGTCAAAGTTGGATATCCCAATGTTACAGAAGAACTTTGGGTGACTGTCCAGGCAGCCAGATATCCCTGTCATTGGGTAACATTGCAACCTTCTGGGGTCTGTGATGGAGTTAAAGACTAAATAATCAGACTTAAAGTTTTCCTTAGTTACAATGAGAGGTAAATTAGGTATAAAACTTTAGACTCACAAAGATAATAGAGTATTTTGTCTAATTTTGCCAAATACAAATGAACTGGATATTGATTTTAGCTGTAATTCTTACTTGACAACTGTTTTGTGGTAAATAGTTTTACTATGTTAAACTTAAAACCTTCCTTTTAGTTAGACAAAAAGGAGGAAATGCTGTGGAACAATCTTTGTACACTGTAAATATGTATTGTTCTCATTATTAATAAAAAGCTGATTAGCCGATGGCTAGACAGGACTTTCAGAGCAGAGAGATGCTGGGAAGGAGGATGGAATCAGAGGATTCTCAAGCCAAATACAAAAGAAGCAACATGGGAAGTTCATAGATGAGGTAAATGACCTTGGGGCAGCACACAGATTAATAGAAATGGGTTAATTTAAGTTGTAAGAACTGGCTGGAGACAAGCCTAAGGTAGCAGCCAAGCATTTATAATTAATAATAAGTCTCTGAGTGGTTATTTGGGAGCCACTGCTGAGACACAGAGAAACTCTGCCTACACTGTGCCATACTAGATTCTGCCAGGGTCTCAGCCCATTGCACTTGCTGATGCACCTAACACAGGAAACACCAACAGCTCAAGTGCTTTCCAAAGTGTGACCTAAGAGCCTGTTCATAGTCTGTATTTCTGTGTCTGTGGTAAGTGTCTTTAATTTCTAAATGTGTAGATATATTACTTTTCTGTTGCTATGATAAAATACCAACACCAAAAGTAGCTTAGGGGAGAAAAAAGTTTATTTTGGCTTATAGTTCCAGAGGGATGAGTCCATCATGGTGGGGAAGCCATGGGGGCAGGAGCAGAAAGCTGGTTGATCACATTTGTCATCTACACACAGGAAGCGGGGGGGGGGGGGGGAGAGGGAAGGAGGGAGGGAGACAGAGACAGAGAACAGGAAGTGGGACCAGGCTATAAAATCTTCAAGCCCACCTCCAGTGATGTATTTCCTCCAGCAAGTCTCCACCTCCTTTAAGGCTTAGGGAACAGCATGGAAGGGGGGATAAAACATGGAAGAGCTGAAGGATGGGTAGGAACAATGCATAACACTGACTTCTAGAGACATGACATAGCTGATGTGTCCATGAAATCAAAGCACCTATGGTTACCTACAGAAGACCTGAACGCGCTGTCAGTACCCATCAACATTGCATCATGCATGGGGGAGGGGGTCGTGAAGGTCCATGAGTATTGATGCAGAAACCCTAGAGAATATGAGAAGAGGTAAACACAACTCCTGTAGGGCAAAGTACCCCTGATATTTGGAGCAAGGAACAACTCCAAGATTCTATAGGAATGAATGCAAGAGAAACAGAAAAGGATGGGACAGGCACCCAGGCCCCGTGGCTACAATGTGAGGTGAGAAAGACAAAACAGATCTCACAGACATGAGCAGACTGGTTCTCATTGCAAGAAGGATGGATGCCACCGCCTGAACCAAAGGCAGGGTCTAGGAGTGTGAGGGAAGGAGAAGAGCACAGCAGAGGGAGGAGCTGGCCTTGTTCAGATGGTGAGTGAAGAGGCCCAAGAACTCCCTGACCTTGTAGTGCCAATTACAACTTTCCCACAGAAGCTCTGGGAAACTGACAGTCAGAATCATATTGTGGCATTCCTCTTAGATACAGTCCTGTTAGTTTTGTTCACAACACTCACATCACCAAAACCAAAACCAAACAACAAACCCTTTCCCTTAGGGCAGTGGAGGAGGACTAGTGATTAAGAGTATCTGTTGCTCTTACAGAGGACCAGGGTTTGATTCCAAGCACCCACATGATGGCTCATGACTGTCTGTAACTCTGGCTCCAAGAGGTCTGACACTCTCTTCTGACATTGCAGGCACCAGGTATGTATATAGTGTACAGACATATATGCAGGCAAAGCCATCATACACATAAATAAACTTAAAAATAGTCTTTTAAAAACTTCTCTTCCAGCCTCAGTCTCCTCAGAGGTGAGGGTGGATCTAGGAGTTGGGGGAGAAGGGATGGATATGATCAAAATACATCATATGAAATTCTCAAAGAATTAATAAAAATTTTTAAAAAGAGAAGGCAGTCTCTGTGGAGAGGGAGCGAAGGCTCAGTGCTTCAGCGAGCATATGGTTCTTCATATGCAAGAGGACACAAGTTTTCAACTCTAACACTTAGGTCAGGTGGCTTACAACAACCCATGACACCCATGACTCCAGCTCCAGGGGATCTGACGTCTCTGGCCTCTGCAGACACAGCACCCACATGCATAGACCCACCCACATACATATAACTAAAACTTTAAGAAGTTCATTGAACAAAACAATGTGCCAACATGGTGAGTTTTATTATCAGAACAAGATTTGTTATGCAACCCGATTGCTCAAATAACATGACCTCCAAAGGACAGCAGCTTTATGTAACAAATCCGGCAAGAACAAGCCTTGAGGTCACAAGGGCTGACTCCTCCCCAAGAGGACACAGTCCAAGAATCCCCACCCTTATCCCTAATCCAAGATGTATAAGACAGCAAAAGCATTTGGGTGGGTGGTACTCTGGGTTAACCACTAAATGTTCAACCTGTGAAGTTAAATTAAAAGGCAGATATTATGGGATAAGTTTTTGTCAACATAATGTAAACTAGAGTAATGTGGCAAGAGGAACCTCAACTGAGAAAATGCCCCCATCAGACTGGCCTGTAGACGAGTCTATGGGCATTTTCTTGATTAATAATTGATGTGGGAGAGCCTAGTCTACTGGGGAAAGTGCCATTAATGGGCTGGTGGGCCTGAGTTGTATAAAAAAGCAAGCTGAGTAAGCCATGAGGAACAAGCCAACAAGCAGAATCCCTCCATGGCCCCTGCATCAGTTCCTGCCTCCAGGTTCCTGCCCTGACTTCCTTCATGATGGACAATAAACTGTAAGATGAAATAAACCTTCCTCCCTAACTGCTTTTGGTCACGATGTTTATCACCGCTGCAGAAAGCAAGCTAGCACCATGGAGCTGGAGAGCTGGCTCAACAGTTAAGAGCACAGGCTGCTCTTCCAGAGGACACAAGTCTAGTTCTAAGCACCCAGATGGCAGCTCACTACCGTCTGTGACTCCAGTTCCAATACATTGGACACCCTCCTGTGACCTCTGCAGGCTATCAGGCCCATGCTCACACACATAAAATTTAAAAATCTTTTAAGGGGGAGGACTAGCATTGTATCTCAGAAGAAATAGCATTTCCTCAAGAAAAAGGCTTTAGAAAGAATTCAGCCAGTGTTAAGGGAGCTGCTGAAATGTGGACTTATTTGGCCTGGTTAACTTTTGCCAATTCTGCCTGTTAAGAAACTCATACAAGGGGATATGGATTTGTTCTGGAATATTTGGTCTTCTGTGCCAAACTTTATTGAGTATTCCCAGCTAAGGATATGGTGTTCAGCACTGGTCCTCAAAGGCACTTTCTGTTTGTACCCAACTTGAAGACAATGCTCAATTATTATTTGGTTTTGAATGAAATGAGGCCATGACAGCTCCTAGGTGCGGTTGAGGAGAAGGTTTTTATTGTAGATATGTGTAGCTGGAGTTTTCCTGTGTCCACCCAGCTCCTGCAGCCGCTCAGACCCAAGCAGCATAGAGAGCAATATCCACAGCAGATATGGGGAGAGAACAGGCAGAGGTATCTGCAGGGGAGAGAAAATGACAGACTGAACACGGCCAGCAGACTGAACCGGGACATGAGAGGAGAGGTTGGGGGAGCCAAGGGAGAGCAAAGAGAGAGCCAAGCAGGCAAAAAGAACCGGGAGAGCAAAAAGTACATCACTAGATGGCAGGTTTTTACAGGAATCAGAAGCTGGGGGGGGGGGGGGACGGAATAAAAGCCCTTGGGCGATTTGGTTTGCCAATAGGCACCACAGTCAGCCATTCGTCCTGGGACCTGTCAAAGACACCTAAGCTCACCTTCCAATACTGCAGGGCTGTGGAGAAATCTCACTAGAGATTTTCTGAGAGTTCAGCTGATGACTTAAGAACCCTGTAATTAGAAGGGGCTGCAATCCACTGATAATTTTACTCACAGCAACTCCTGGTGATGAGAAGTGTCTCACACCAGTTGTGAGTGTTAAATCAGGTGGTTTTCTGGATACAGTCATCCCACAAATACAGATTTGCAAGCAGAGAGTATCCACCTTTGGTTTCAATTAGGAAAAAGAAAATAGAGCTTACTGAAAGAGATAATCACCAACATGCAAGGCCTTGTAAAGGAGGCAACTGGAGGCAACTCCAGCTCCAGGCAGAGTCCTGGAAAGGCAAGACTCAGTTATACTGAACTGCAGAATGGGAGTGGTTAGTTGACTGATTAAACTTAAATTAACATTATGCTGGATGTGGTGGTCCACCCTTTAATCCTAACACTGGGGAGGCAGAAGCAAGTGGATCTCTGTAAGTTCCAGACAGGACTGGTTCGTAGAGAGCCCAGCAAGGGGATAGTAACAGCCTATCTCAAAATAAATATAAACAAATAAAATAATAAAAAATTAACATTGGCAACAGCCTTGGGGCCACTTAGCTCCTGAAATCCTTTCATAATGTGTCCCCTTGAGAAATAGGACATAGGTTTAGGGGTTTGTTAAGATGCTTGGAGAGTCTCCTCAACATTCAGAGCCACTAAACCAAGATGGCAAGTAGGAGCATCTGCAGAGCTTGGGTACCTGACTTGCACTGAGTTCAAAGCTGGTCACACAGAGTAGGATGGGGCAGGAGCTCAAGAGTGTCACCAATATGAACTCTGTATGGAAACTTAACACTCTGGGACAGTTAGACGTCCTAAAGCCTGGGACACGATCTCAGCAATAATGCTCTCATGGATGACCCTACATGAAAAAGATACACTTTTAAAATACTGTCCAAATGACTACACAGTGATTCATGAGTGTGCTAAAAATAAAACTAAATGAACTACAAGCCACCTTAGAAAAGAATGTAGTCTCAGAGGATGCAACAACTGCGACCCTTTGAAGACTGGGAAATAATCCAGGGGATTCAACACCCTATTCTAAGCTTCAAGAGCACCAGGTAGGAATGTGGTACATATACATACATACACATAGGAAAAACACTCATACACATAAATAAATCTAAAAATATACTGGGCTGAGCAACATAAACCAGATACACTTTCAAGCACACACTTCTCTTAGTCCATTTTGACTGCTGTCTTAGTTTGGGTTTCTATTGCTATAATGAAGCACCATGACCGAAGGCAAGTCAGGGAGGAAAGGGTTTATCTGGCTTACACTTCCACATCATAGTCCATCAGTGAAGGAAGTCAGGACAGGAATTCAAACAGGGCAGCTGGAGGCAGGAGCTGATGCAGAGCCCATGGAGGACTGCTGCTTACTGGTTTGCTCAGCCTGCTTTCTTACAGCAGCCCAGGGGGAGCACTGCTCACAATGGGCTCACATCAGTAACCAGTTAAGAAAATGCTGTGGTGGGGGCTGGGGTGGGGTAGCACACGCCTTTAATCCCAGCACTTGGGAGGCAGAGGCAAGAGGATCTCTGTGAGTGCGAGGCCAGCTGGTCTACAGAGCAAGTTCCAGGACAGGCTCCAAAGCCACAGAGAGACCCTGTTGTTGTGGATATCGCTCTGTATAAATAAAATGCTATTTGGCCGGTGGCCAGGCAGGAAGTATAGGCGGGACAAGAGAGAAGAGAATTCGGGGAAGTGGAAGGCTGGGGGAGAGAGACGCGGCCAGCCACCCCCATGACAGAAAGAGACATAAGGTACTGGTAAACCACGAGCCACGTGGCAAAGTATAGATTAATAGAAATGGGTTAATTTAAGATAGAAGAAGTAGATAACAAGAAGCCTGCCACAGCCATACAGTTTGTAAGCAATATAAGTCTCTGTATGCTTACTTGGTTGGGTCTGAGCGACTGTGGGACTGGCGGGTGAGAGAAATTTGTCCTGACTATGGGCCAGGCAGGAAAACTCCAACTACACCCTGTCTTGAAAAACAAACAAACAAACAAAACAAAAACACACACACACACAAAAAAGAGAAGAAATGCTCTACAGCTGGATCTTATGGAGGCATTTTCTCACTTGAAGCTCCCTCCTCTCAGATGACTTCAGCTAGTGTCAGGTTGACATAAAGTGATCCAGCACAGCTGCTTTAATAAAATACTGTGGCTTATAAACAAAAGATGTTTATTTCTCACAGTTTCAGAATCTAGAAAGTGCCGGGGATAGCATGTAAAATGGCTGACATGCTGTCAGAAGATTGGAGAAAAGGGGACCCGAGATTGTGGACCATCAACTCTCCATGTGTTCCACTCCGGATCTTCTGCTTAGCATGCCTCTAGAAGGCCAAGGCAAAAATGCCAACGTGTCCCAAGGTCATGCTTTATGGTGTGCACATGTCATGCCCTCCTCCATATAAATATTTCTTATAATACTAGTCTTTTTCTTCTATCTGATCCTCATGTTCTATGTTCCTAGACCAGTGGTGATTTCTGGGATACAGGAAAGGAATGAAGTACATTTCACAGGAAACTATACAGAGATGATCACCCAGGCTGGGGCTGAGGCAGTTATGTAGTTCATGGAAAAGAACATGCAGCCCGGGGAAGCTTTTTAGGCTTGGATAAAATGTACCGAATGTGTAGTCAGCTATAGCACATGGTATGATGTGTATCAACACACTGGACTTAAATTGGCCATGATGAATAATTCAGTTTCTGGGGATATTCCAAGGACATTGTGTAAAACTTGAGACCCTAAGGGGTGTTGGCTGAAGACTGTGGATGGAGTAACGCATAGATGGGATGACAAACTAAAAGTGTGGGAACCTAGAACAGGAGGAAAAGAGTGGCCTCCACCAAGAAAGGGAGATGGCAACTTTAATTCAGATACTTTTTATTCCTCCTGAAGGAGTGTGGAGACAATGTGACAATTGATGGAGTGATTGCTACAAGCTTTACTGGGTTCCTAGATTGAAAAGAGCTGAGAAAGGTGAGCTTCCTTTCACAGAAGCTCTATAAATTAGGTTAGGTCCTCCATGGAATTGTTGGATATAGAAGGACAGAAGTTGCTGACTTGCAGGGACAGATTTCTTGTCTGAGGTCATTGTAGCCTACCAGTCATGGGGCTTGGTGTTTGCAGAGGGCTGAGGAGGAACTTACAGGGGTCTTGAGGTTGGAGCAGGCTGTGTGAGAAGGAAATGACTGTCTGGTACATTGACCACTGTTCTTATTTTTACCTTTTTTGCGAAATTGCATGTTGCTAGCCTTTAGGTTAAGTGCTCAAAAGATTGTATAATCATTAATAAAAAAAAATAGATTATGCTTGCTTTGGTGTTAAGTCTGGGATAGTTCCTGTGTTTAGTAAAAAATGATGAAGAATATATTGGTGATTTTCTAAGAATAATTTTTGGAATCATGAGAATACTTTGTATTGGGTGATTTCCCCTTTCCTTTCTGTTCCCACTTTACTTATGATAATAAAAGACTGAGGTCACCAGGGCAAAAGCAGAAGCCAAAGTGAGAGAAGTTAGAGAAGCTATGAGAAATTAAGAGATGCTAAGAGAAGCTAAGAGAAGCTAAGAGAAGCCAGGGAAGCAAAAGAAACTTAGCTACTACAGAAGCCCAAAGTGACCTGTCAGCTTGCACGAACATTGTCTCTGAGTCATTATTGTGCCTTCCAGGTATCCCATCCTTCAGACCCCCGAAACTGCTGAGGCTGGTCCCTGGCAAGAAAGTCCAAGACCAAAGAGCTAGCAGATTTGGTGTCCAAGGACAGGCTGTTTTCTCCTTCATAAACAGTGATTTCTAACATGTTTTCACATGATGAAGAACAAGTTAGCTCTCCAGATCTCTTTAATTAGGGCACTAAATCCATTCAAAGGTTTCACTTTCAAGACAATCACCTTCCAAAGGCCTCATCATATAATGGTAACAATTTCAAAATAAGAATGGGGGTTTCAGGGAGGCACAAGCATCTAGGCCTGCAATACCATATCGTTCCGGCTCCATAAGAGACTAGAAGCTGGGCATAATGGTACACATCTCTAATCTCAGCACACTGGAGGCAGAGGCAGGTGGAGCTCTGTGAATTCCAGGACAGCCAGGGCTACATAGAGAGACTCTGTCTCAAAACAAAACAAACAAACAAACAAAAATTAAAGAAACCCATGGGGGGGGGGAGATTAGAAAATTTTAGTCTAGTCCTTAGTAGCAAGATTACCAGTTACTCGGGGGGCTAGGGTGGGAGGGAGGGTGGGGGTTAGCTGGGAAATGGCAAAGTCCATATCTTGACTGTAGTGGTTATACAGATAGTATTGTCAAAGCCTGCTGACATGCACACTTGAGAAGTTGAAGCATTTCTCAGATCTAGATCTTGCTGTAAAAAGAAGTATGGTAGGTATTCCTGTGGGGACAGCCAACTAGAACAGAACGGAACAGAACAGAAAGTTGTAAGAACAGACCATAGAAATCAGGAATAGATCCGATATGCTACACAGAAGGGGCCAGAACAAACCAGCAGGGAAAGAGAGACTTCGGAAGAATTGGGCTTCTAAATGGAAAAAGGACAAACCACAAACAAAAGTAGTTTGTTTAGGGGGGCAGGGCTAGAATTAACTCCCAAAAGCAAAATGTCAAAATGTTCAAAGTAAAGCATGAGAGAATGGGTTGGTGTTGCCAGGAAACAAAAATGTCTAAGTATGTTTGAGAGCGTATTTTTGTACTTGGTTATTTTCTACGCACAGACTCCACTCCTTCTTCTGGGCTATAACTCTCCCATTGTCCTAGCTGTGTTAGGAGCCGAGTATGGCCACCCAGTCTCCCCTACTGCAATACCAACTGTCATAGTGGTGTGAGGCTGGAAGCCAGGGACTCACACATAAGTACTTCACCGGTGAAATCTTTATTTTCAACAGTAATTTCTTCTTGAATAGTTTTCTTCATGTCATAAGGGGTTTTGTGTGTGTGTGTGTGTGTGTGTGTGTGTGTGTGTGTGTGTCTGTCTGTCGGGGGTGGTGGTGGTGGTGGTGGTGGTGGTGGTGGTGGTAGTGGTGGTGGTGGTGGTATTATTTCTCTGTGTAACCACCCTGCCTATTCTGGAACTTGCTCTGTAGTCCAGGCCAGCCTTGAACTCACAGAGATCCTCCTGTCTCTACCTCCCGAGTGCTGGGATTAAAGGTGTGCCACCACCACCCAGCTTAAGAGGTATTTTTGACAATTTTTCCTTAGCACCCTTAACGTTTCTTACTCTAACATGCCATGTGATGTATAATGGAGAAATAAGCACTCCCATTTCTGAAGCATGTGTTACTCCCACTGAACAAGACTATAAAGACCCAAATTTTCTGGTCGAATTATGCAAGCTTTATTTCTGTCGGACAGGGCTAGCTCCCAAAGCAGGGTTTGAGAGAACAGCCCTGAACACAGGAAAAACGAGTTTTTTCTATAGCCCCCAAACTGCAAAGCTAGTGGGTTTCCGAGGATTTTGGTTCCGCAGGAACTTGGCAGAACATCTCCAGAAAATAGGTCAAGACACTGTCAAACTTGAGTTTTACAGAAAACAAGAGCGAACTTATTTTGACCTTTTAACAAGATGGCTTCTAATCTTAAAATGGAATTAGGCTGGTCTATCACACATAGAGGTTCAAATGGGATCAAAACAAAAATGTCTATTCTTTGCCAGTCGAGGCTCGAGGGGTGACCTGGAATTGCTTTGTCTGAGGGCGGGGGTGGGGGGAGGGAGCATCAAGAGATGGAAAATCCTAGCTCCCGACCAATGTAGAAATCTCCAAGTGGCCTGTGAATCAAAAAGTGAAAGATTCTCCCCTGCATCCAGTTAGGGTGAGTTCTTTATCCCTTGGACAATGTAATTTGCGAAGGTGGCAGTTTGCGCTGGTGACGTCCCCGGGTGCAAGGCCTCTGGGAGCATCACCAGGCAGTGCACATTTGTCTCAGGAAACATTCTGCGGTAGGCTTCTGAAAGTATGGGTAAGGCTTCCAGGAGGGGGTCTTTCTCGTCGTCATTGTGGCGCCTTTTGTCTGCAGTGCAGAGCGGTGAGCGCGACCGCACCACCAGGGGCGGGCTGGGGAGCACACGCCGGGCACCACTTAACGGATTAGAAAATCTAGGTCACCACCGGCCTGAGTTGGGGACACTGAACGTCACCGAACACGTATCCGTTAAGGAACTGGAATTTTCTCTGGCCGACTGCGTAACCAGTACCCTAAGCCAGACACAGCCCTTCGCTCGGACGGACGCAGCCCCGTCTGCCCATCACGGATCCCCGCCCCTTCCGGTCACTCGCAGGTTCCGGAGTAGGCTGGGCCTGCGCCGGAAGTGCAGTAGCGCCGCGCTCTGTGTGCCCCGGGAGGCCGGAGCCTTCCGGAACCGCCGGCTATAAGTGGTCACTCCCTCCACGCCCGGAACTGCTCTGAGTAGTTACAGACAGAACCGCCTTAACCGGTAACGGTCCCGTGAGGTGGGTGCAGCCGTGGTCGCCCTAGCCCACGATCACAGCATCTGGGTATACACAGCCACAAGGGTTCTGCTAGTGTCATAGATTATTTAACAAGAGCAGCTGTAGAGAGAGCAAGGCGGAAAGGCTTGGTCTGACTTTACGGGGGCCACGTTTATTCACGGCGAGGGAGCATTTTGTCACCCACATATGCAGATAGCAAAAATGCCTGCAGAGGAACATGGGATGCAGCCTCTTAGAGGGACAGAAATGGGTGGAAATGACTTTGGTAGCCCACTAGGGAAGCTGGGAAGTGTAGTCTTCCAGCAGGAAACTATCCATGGTTTTTTGGGTTTTTTTTTTGTTGTTGTTGTTTGTTTGGTTTTGGTTTTGTTTGTTTGTTTGTTTTTTGTTTGTTTGTTTTGCTAATATGAGCTCAAAGGATGGTTGAGTGTTATTTAAAACATCTCTCAGCAAATGCTTAAAACCTCGGTTGGGGTGAGAAACCATAGCACACCCTTCTTCTAGTAGAAAGGTGAGAGAGAGGAGGCTGGCAAGTTTGTATGTAGTGGAACTCTGGAATGCCCAGGCTGAGTTGACCTGAACACTGCTGATGGGATGCAATGGGGTAGAATTAGGAGGCAAGGTCCTTTCCGAGCATGCTCCTGGGAGCGATTGGCAAAATAATAAAGAGGATGTCATAATCTAATCAGACAATACATGGTATGAGCAGAGGCATCTCCTAGTCCAGGTGAACAGATACCAGAAGATTGTTCATCTGTAGGTTGCAGGTTTTACAATTATGTGGCTTCGCTGGGGAATTGATAGGCTTTGGACAATACACTGTTTCAGTTCCTCATCCGCCATCCCCTCATTGATTTGCCTGCCTGCAGACCCATCCTGCTTCCTTGACTGTCAGAAATAAGAGTCCTTGCTGTTTCCATGCACCCCAAACCTTTCCCAAGTGACTCACCTTTGATTTCACCTCTTTCTGGTATATTTGACTTCAGTTTTCCCAGGTACCTGTTTTCCACGTGAGAAACACGGCCAAGCCTTCCGCCTCCTGCTGCCTCTCCAGCATTCTGAGTACACTCAGCACTCAGAGGACCTGCCAAAGGTTTTTCATCCATAAGTTCTGTAACCATTGGGGCTGAATTGTTCAGAAACAACAACAGCAGACTAGAAACAAGTATGCCAAACATATACAGACTTTTTTCTTGTTCTGAGTCCCGAAGCAATACAACTTCTCAACTTCGTCGGTGATACAGAGATGGTTTAAAGTGTAGAGGAGGATGTGTGGGTTCTGTACAGTGTCCTTTGACTTTGGTGTCTGAGGAGGTCCTGGAGTAGCCCCCCCCCCTAAAACGGCAGACGGCTGTCCTTGCCTCCCCCACACTTCTCACTGCAGTGCCCAGGCTCCGTCATCAGTTCCCGAGGCTGTCTCTCTGGAAATTCTCTCCCCTTGTCCCCCTAGAATTGCTTTTTAAAGCTTTCTCAAGTTTCCCGCTTTGTGTTTCAGTCACCGTTGGTGTCTGTTCATCCTCCTCCATCCCCCATATTGTCAGTCCTATCCAGGCAGCGCCCCCACTCCTGGGACTTCTCATCTTCTGTGAAAGTATGCCTGAAGGTTTGTTCAAAAGATCCTCAAGCTCAGTTGGTCTGGACAGACCTTTGTGAGTAAATAGGATTTCTATGGGGTCTCTTTGTCCCATCTCCTCTGCTTCCCAGCCCTGGATAATCTACCCCGAATGACTTTTCAATGGTCCTCACTCCCAGATCTACTGTGGTGAATCTAAGTTGTTTTTTTTTTTTTTTTCTTTCTTTCTTTTCTCTTTCCTTTCTTTCTTTCTTTTTTCTCTTCTTTTTCTTTCTTTCTTTCTTTGTGTGTGTGTGTGTGTGTGTGTGTGTGTGTGTGTGTGTGTGTGTGTGTGTGTGTGTGTGTATGTATGTATGTGTGTGTGTGTGTGTGTGTGTGTGTGTGTGTGTTGCTGATGATTGAACCCAAGGCCTTGTACGTGCTAGGTGAGTGAGGTTTGCTGTTAATATCTCCAGGTCATCATTTCTAAGTTTTCTTGAGCTTGTCAGCCAGACAGTCAGTCACTCTTCTACTTATATTTTTGGTGCTGGAGATTGACCTCAGGGCATTGCATATACCAGGGAAGCACTCTGCCCTGAGGTGTACCATCTCCCCCTTCCATTACTTAAAAAGAAATACTTAGTCCAGGCTAGCCTATAACTGAGCTCCTTCTGCCTCTGCCTCACAAGCGTTCCAGTTACAGGCATGTTGTGATTTCAAGCATGAAAAAGTGAAGCAAGGCACTGAGGCAAGGAGGCTTCCCAGGAGGTGCTTCAGACTAAAGATATGGTATGGAGTCTCTCACTCAGACAGCAGGGGTTCTGTCTTGTAAAGTTGTCAACTTTGAATCATTGTATCAGGAGCTTTAATCCTTAACAGCTACAGTTACAGGCATGTGTTACCATTCCTGCTGCCCATATGTGTGTCTTGAGGGTCATATTGGGTCATGGTATTTCATGCATATTTTGTTAAACAAGTGAATGGATCCAAGAGCACCTACATAGGACCAGGAATTAGAAGCAGAACAGGGTTTGTGCCCAGTGGCTCCTAGGCCTGTGCTTAGTGGTTTTGTGATGAGCCCTATGCTGCAGCTCCGATAGGCAGATTTCCCCTTTCTAGACTACTGTTGCCTAGCTTTAGTGCCTGTGCTGTCTTCAGTGACAGTTTTTAGAGGCTTGGACTAGTGGTCTTGGTCTCAGGTTCTTCGGTCATAAAGTGAGATCTGAGGTAAATTTCCTCACTTCTGGCATTTCAGAATAGTTCTGGGCCAAGGACGGTCTTTCGCACTCACTCACTCACAGCTCTGCAAGTGTCACCTTTCATGGACCTTCATTCATTGTGGTGGCTGGTTGAGTCCTGTGAGACAGGCTCAAAGCCAGTGACTCTTAATCCTCTGCCTTCTCCCAGGAGTGTGCAAGAGCTGTCTCAGTTGGCTTATCTGTTTCCTCTTCGAGACTGTCCTGCCATCTCCAATCATCTGCCGTGTTTGACACCCCTGTCAGTGTGCAGGCTTTGGATTTTTATCTTCCTGTGCAGTACCGTCTTCTGCCATGAAGAGCAAGCTCACCAGCTGCCGGGTGCTCACCGTGTGTTGTCTTCCTCTGAGTCTTTTCTCTTCCGGGCTAACATATCCAGGCTCACTAGCTTCTTTCTGTCCTTTTCTTCCATCCTGTGCCCTGACTTCTTGACCTGAGGTCCAGGGAAGTGATCGAAGGTGGTGGAGTTGAAGACCACACCCAGGTGTTAGGCTTGAGCATCGGGGAGGCAGGGTATCCCTGTACCAAGATGGAGCTGACACAGAAGGAGTGACAGCCACTGCAGAGAGAGTTGTGAACCCCGGTCTGATGGTGGGGATGAGCGGAGCAGCCTGGAGACTGTCCAGCAATAGGCCCATGGAGGCACCCTAAGGAATGGCACTTAAGGGGCCTTAGAGGGAGAGGAGACCAGATAGGGACTGAGGGGTCAGAATTGGGAGGAAGTGGAAGCCGGCCAGCACTCCTGGTGGGTGTTGCAGAAAAGCCCATGAAGTTGGGGCCAAGGTGGTCACTGCAGGCCTGGGCAAGAGCCATGGAGGAGGGTTGACGGGTGTGGGAAATAAAGGATAAGCAGCCCGCGGGAAATGTGTGACACAGAAAGCAACACGAGAAAGGATACCTGTAGCACAAATTTTAATTGGTCTTAGTAATAAAAATCTGGAGACAGATATCAGGGTGAAAGCTGAAAGATCAGAGAAGCAGAGCAGCCAGCCACTAGAAAGACTTCTTACCTCTATCAAATCTGTACACTGAAAAGGGGGCCAGCTCCCGACTCCACCCCGCCTTATCACTTCCTGTTTCCTCCTCCCAAATGCTAGGATTAAAGGCCTGTGCTTCCCGAGTACTATGATCAAAGGCATGAGATCCCAAGAGCTGGGATTAAAGGTGTGTGCCACCGCTGCCTGGCCTCTAGTGGCTAGCTCCATGATCTCCAGGCAAGCTTAATTGATTAGAGCACAAACAATCACCACAGATACCTCTGGTCCAGCTGCTGGAGAACATACCTGTCCTGTGACTTTTCACAGCTGGCTTCCAGAGAAGGAACTGCAGAGTACATGAGCAAAGCTTCTAGCCTAGGACTCTGTGTGCTAGCTGCTAATTTAACAGGTAGTGAGTCGCGTAGCACATTGTCTCTGGTCTCTTGGTACCAAGAGCAGCCCAGGTGCTCAGGATCCAGAGATCTGGAGCTCTGCGGCCCCAGAAGCATTGCTCACTCCCAAGGTCAGTCCGCATCAGCATGGCTCTGTCAGCTAGTGAGTGACCACAGGACCTTTGCATGCTTTGTCCACAGAACAAAAACGGTCAAGTGCCTCTGACTTCAGACACTGAAGGAAAAAGAAGCACACTTAGTTGGCAAAAATGATGAACACAGGTCCAGTGTGCAGGGGACCATGAGACCCAGCTGGAAGAATAGAGTCACACTTCGCCAAGGAGTTGTGTCCTGAGGTTGCGTCTCACAGTCGTTTGTGTATTTCACTGCCTCATGCTCTTTGGTTCTCTCTTGTCTGGCCTCTGGCCTTGAAGTCCCCAGAATTACAGAGGGTGACTGAGAGGCAGTGTTTTCATATTGCCTTGCTGCCTGGGCTCATCTTCTCATTCCCCCAGTTCCCAAGCATATTGAAAATGGGAAAAGATAAATCACCCTAGAGAAGACACTCCCAGGACCAGTGCGACAGGAAGACCCTGCTGCGAGCACCAACTCTCCTGTGACCAGGCTCAAGAACCCAGCTGCCACCCTAGCTTATCCCAGGCCTGACTTCAACACCAGAGCTACCAAGGCCCCCCCTTAGACTTAGCTGGGCTGAGGGAGGACCTGTCAAAGACAGGGTAAATTGATTTCTGGGCATACAGATGACCTTGTGAATACAAGGGGGGAAAATCAGGACCTCTGGCTCCTGGAAAAAAGCATGAGAAAGGCTTGTCCTTATAAAAAAGCAGCCCTTGCTCCCTACCAAGTGGCACATTGGTCCTGTAGCTGACCAAGTTTTCCTGGAGAAGCAGGGAGAAGGTTCCTTTGACCCAACTGCCTATGTTGGGAAGAGAAAAACATGTTCTTGGGAGAAATCTGGTCTTTGCCCCACTGCTTCCCAGGTGAAGTGCTGGCCATCTGGGCAGAGTAAGCCAGAAGGAGGCTCAGAACCCATGGCTGCCAACTTGTGCCTGTGCACCTGAGAAGAAGGGGTCCAGGCAGAGGTGAGAATGGAGAGAGGGAGGGGGGAGGGCAGTGAAGAAGACAAGCCTTGGCTGCTCACTGTTGGCCAGGCCTCCTCTAACCTAACTGTCCAGCCCTTCAGCTTTCCCAAGTGACTAGTCATGACTGGTTGAAGGTAAACCATTCTAAGAAAGATGCGGAGACAGGGCAAGCTGACATCCTCATGGTCCCTGTCTTAGTCGTGGTTATTATTGCTGAGAGACTCCAGGACCATCACAACTCTTACAGTGGAAAGCATTTCACTGGGGCTGGCTTACAGGTGCAGAGGTCTAGTCCATTATCATCGTGGTGGGAATCGTAGTGTTGTGCAGGCAGACATGGGGCTGGAAAAGGAGCTGGGAGTCCTACATCTGGATCCATAGACCGCAGGAAGAGAGAGAGGGACACTGGGCCTGGCTTAAGCATCTCAAACCTCAAAGCCCACCCCCAGTGACACACTTCCCCTCAACAAGGCCACGCCTCCTGATAGTGCCACTCCCCATAAGCCTATGGGGGCCATTTTCATTCAAACCACCACAGTCCATCTGGCACCTTAAGAAGTATATGAAAGTCTGGGTGGTGGTGATAATGCACGCCTTTCATCCCAGCACTCAGGAGACAGAGGCAGACAGATCTCTGTGAGTTTCAGGCCACCCTGATCTACAAAGTGAGTTCCAAGACAACCAGGGCTGTTACACAGAGAAACCCTGTCTCAAAAAAAAAAAAAAAAAAAAGTGTGTATGAAAAAGCTCTTGTGTCCTGGCATGAGGAAGAAGTCAGGGCCTGGGCCAAGCCTTTAGGAGCTCCCTGGCTTAAAATGTCTTTTCAGAAAGGAAGGAACTCAAAGAGGTTGCTTATTCCCCCATTCCCCAGACTGAGCCCATTCCGGACATCAGAGAGGTTTTGTTTGTTTCATTGACTTAATACCAGCTGCATCTCCTGTGTTGGGTGTCAGACTGTTGTCAGGCAGTGTAAATCTCAGGGTGGTCGCACATCCTAGTCCTGGCCTGTCAGTAAGCAAGGGCTTGAGTGGGAAAGGGGTCCAGCTGTGGGCAGCCCAGGTGCTGGCGGGGGTGGGGGAGTAGGGGGGTTGACAGGAACAGTACATGCAGCAGGAGGGCTTGTCTACCAGTGCTGCTGGCCCTGCTGTGGTGGGTTACCTAATACCCAGATGCCCCACCCCTGGAGGGGACAGGAGACACTGACAGTTGGTACTGGGTACAGCTGAGCAGATTTCTCCTGGCTTTGACCCTGCCTTCCCCCACGGCAGCCAGGGACAGCAGGATGGCATATGTAGCCCTAGTTAGCTGCATGCACAGTCCTGGGCATACAGCAGGATGGCATATGTAGCCCTAGTTAGCTGCATGCACAGTCCTGGACATACAGCAGGATGGCATATGTAGCCCTAGTTAGCTGCATGCACAGTCCTGCCTGGACATACAGCAGGATGGCATATGTAGCCCTAGTTAGCTGCATGCACAGTCCTGGGCATACAGCAGCATCACAGAACTGCCGTGTAGCCCCGTCTTGAACTCTTTGTCTCCTCCAAGTTCTTCAGAGTCCAGGGCCCAGAGGACTGGAATGTTACAGGCTAATGAGCTGACAGAGGAATGAATATCATCAAGACAAGAATACCCTCCTCAGATGCACTGTTGAGAGAGTGTGCAAGATCCATGCCTAGCCCCGTCAAATCATTGGTGGGGAGCTCTTTGAAGTGCCAATGAGTGGCCATCACTGATGGATGGTGCTCTGAGCCTGCTTTCCTTGGAGGAGAGGACACTAAGTGGTATTGCTCGTGTGAACTTAGTCTTGGGAGTCCCCAGAACCTCACCCCTACGGGCTCTGAGCAGCATTGGCATTGGCAGTGTCCTAATGGTCTTTGTAGGTGTAACTACCCATCTAGCTCAGACTCCTGAGTCTGGGCCCGGCCAAAGTCTGCAGTTTGGGAATGGTATTTGGAATGAAGCCTGCTTTTGTTTTTCTATCTGAGTGAACTTTTATCCTCTGTGGGCAGCATCAACATTGCCCCTCCCCCACAGGCAGACTCCTCACAGTGATGTCACACACACACATGGGCTCACTGTCCCACAGCCACCGATGACATGCTTGCCCTCCCCACATTTCAGAACTGTATTAGGCACTCCTGCTCCTTGCTCCAAAATGGCTTCCTGGACTTCTTCACCTCCCCTAGCCTGCCCTTTTGTGATGCCATACCTTCAGCTGCACTATGCTATCCAGCAGATCATTGCCTTCATGCTGACCCGAGAAGTGATGCGGAAGCAGAGGAGCCGGTTGGGGAGCTAGGGGAGTGGGACAGTGGTTGCCTGGAGTTGGAGCAACAGTGTGAGACCAGCTCACCGCACCGTCCTACCTCCCTTGACCTCAGTTTCCTCTGTGCCTAGGACTAAATGCCTACCTACCCCTCAGGCCTTACAGCTCCAGCCAGAGGTATAAGTTGCTCTGCATACTCCTGATACCATTTTAAGTTTAGTGATAACGTTGGGAAGATGGAAATAACATTTTTGAGTGAATGAAAGAAGTTACAGCACGTTCTCATTGGGTCTGCATGCCTGGAAGGTGGTAATTACCTGTTGTCTATTTAAAAATAAATCTAAGCCAGGAGTGGTGGTATAAGCCTGTAATCTTGGTTCTCAGGGGTAGGGTACCATGGAGGAGAGCAGGGGGATTAAGAAATTCAAAGCCAGTTTAGGTTACACGAGATCCTGTCTCAAAAATATCAATAAAGCAGCCAGTCAATAAAAAATAGAACTTTTCCAAAAGGAACCTCTTAGGGTTAATAAAAGTGTATCATAATAGTTACTAGAAAAGTCAAGTATCAATGTTGTTTGAAGTCCAGATTCGAGCCAAACTTTTAATACTAAGCTTCTAAGTCCTAAGCTTCATATAGTTTGGATGTGACCATTGGAGTGAGCCAGAGCCACTTCCCTTAGGCGGGGGCTGTGTCCTGCCCTGTTGCTTAGATGGTCCCAGGCCTTGCCTGGCTCTTGGCCATTCGCTCCGAGAATCAAGGCTGGTGGGTCTGCCATTGTGGGGCCTCTGCAAACACCATGGCCAGAAAGTAACCATGTGAGGCAAGAAGAAAGTCCAGTTTAACATGAGTCAGTACCGCTGTTGGTTCAGACCTCTAGAGTCCAGCACCAGGCAGTTTATTTTAGGCATTTTAAAATACAGTATAATTTGGAAAGTAGTTTTCTGGTGTAACAATCCCATTTGCACAATAAAGTTTAGGGCATAATTACATTGAAACTCCTTTCAAAGTATGTGTCACCTCTTCCCTAAAGATGGGTTCTGTAGATAGAATACATGCGTCATCTTAAGGTCCTAAGGGAGGATCTGGTGTGATCTTGGTCATACAGATAGCGCAGAGGTCGCCTAGGCTGTTAACCACTTCCATTCCCAGCCCTCTGAGCAGAAAACAGGCATACATATCTCTCTCTCTCTCTCTCTCTCTCTCTCTCTCTCTCTCTCTCTCTCTCTCTCTCTCTCTCTCAGTGTTTAACATTTTCTGGTTTCTGTGAGCACAAGGATTTCATGCTCTCTGCATGGCATCCTGCTGTTCCCTGTAGCACAGGACACAGATGCTCAGGAGAGGCTGGCCTGACTGTCTCTCTCTTTTTAGGGCCCCAGCAGAGATGAGGAAGAGCAGCTGGCTGATCCCCAGAGATACCACATCCCTGTGACTCTAAGCACTGCCAGGGCCAGGCCATCTGACTAGTCAGTATCATGGAGCCCCCTGGAGAGAAGCCAGGAGAGACCGAGGTGCCGAGCATCACACCCCAGCTGCTGAAGTCCCGCTCTGGAGAGTTTGCCCTTGATTCCATCCTGTTGCTGAAACTTCAGGGTCTAGGGCTGATGGACCTGGGCTGTTTGGGGGAGTGCCTGAGCCTTGAGTGGCTTGACCTATCAGGCAATGCACTTACCCACCTGGGCCCACTGGCATCCCTGCGCCAGCTGGCTGTGCTCAATGTCTCCAATAATCGACTCACAGGGCTGGAGCCACTGGCAGCCTGTGAAAACCTGCAGAGCCTCAATGTTGCTGGTAACCTGCTGGCTACTCCTGGCCAGCTGCAGTGCCTGGCTGGGCTGCAGGGCTTGGAGCACCTGAGGCTCCGGGACCCTTTGGCCCGGCTCAGCAACCCGCTGTGTGCCAGTCCCTCCTACTGGCCTGCGGTTCGAGAGCTGTTACCTGGTCTCAAAGTTATAGATGGGGAACGTGTGAGTGGGCAGGGCAGTGAGCTGTACCAGTTATGCCGAGACCTGGACAGTTCCTTGCGCCCCAGCTCCAGCCCTGGCCCCAGAGCAATCGAGGCCCAGCCATGGGTGGATCCTGACTACTGGGAATCCTGGCCAGTGCAGAACAGCTCCATTTTGGAAGAGGCCTGCAGGCAGTTCCAGGACATACTGCAGGAATGCCTTGACCTGGACCGCCAGGCCGGTGACTGCTTGGCCCAGGCCCAGCAGGCCCTGAGCCCTGCAGAAAGCACCTCTTCCTTCGTCTTCTGAGTGTGCCTCACAGCCCGAGTGTTCTCGTCGTAGTGAGGTTGCTTACATTGCTTCCCCACCCCGTGCCCTTGCCTCTCTGGTCACTGACCTTGCAAGTAGGCTGTTCATTTATCCCTTTCTTGAGAGCATCCTAACTCCTGCATCTCCCCAAGGACACTTCCTGCCCTCCTTCCACACCAGCAGGGGCATGCTTTCTGGGTGGCCTCTAGCGGGTAGAGGAGCTTCCCCTCACTATCTGGCAAATGCTGCAGCCAGGCCCAGGGGCATGCTGAGCCCAGGTTCTCCCAAGTGCCAAGCCTGAGGCTTTGTGGGTAAGGTGACTTGCCACCTGCTAACTCTTATTAAATAGTTCTCTGCTGGTTTGTATCATTTCTTGTCTCTTCCTCAGCAGAAGTACAGGCTTCCATACCTCTGTTTTGGTCCTGTAGGAGATTCTACGCTCACCGTACGTGCTCCCTCCAGTACTAGGCAGGAAGCGTGGGGACTCACATACATACCCAACCTTTGAACTTTTATATGTGCAGGTCGAGCTGCAGGAAGAACAACACAAGGTTGGAAATGAACAGGCTCGGCAATTTTATTAGCTTGGAGTATGTCATCTTTGGGAGCCGGGGTGCTTCCACTGGGCACTGCCACCACTATACAGGAAGATGGAGTTCTAGAGAAGAAGGGAACACCAGATTGAGTATGAGCAGGGTTGTTTTGGTCTAATCTTAGCTTTCAGCCAAGTTTTGCACACCCCTTCACTGCCTCCCTCAGTCCAGTTTTCATGCCAAGGGCTCGCTCTCCCCTCCAATAACCTACCTGTGCAGGGCTTACTTGGGGTGCAGGGACCTGGAGAAGGCAAACTGTCCAGGGAAGAAGTAGCTTCGGGGGTCCTCGCCAGCCTGTGCTACCTTACTGCACTGGGCCTCCTGAGGCTCCTGCCAGAACCAGTGTGTTGCAGCAGTGCCTGGGAGGAGAGGCATCACCACAGCCCCCAGGGGAGTGTCTCAGCCTCCCCCACTCCCCCCGTCCCACTCTCCTTCCAGCTTCCGTCACTTACCCCACAGACCCAGGTGTGGTCTATCTCCCGCCCCCTCCCTAACCTCTGTTCCTCCTTACCTGAGGCCCTTGCCTCAATATCGGGCAGTGGACCATCCGGGCCAGAACTTTACCCTTAGGGTCCAATTTGATGCAGGCCAGGCATTTCCGCTTTCTCTGGGGTGGAGAGTATGAGAAAAGGAAAAAGGAGTGAGGGAACCATGAGGGTCAGGTGGGGACTGGCCTTGGCCTTCTCTAGAGTGGAGGGAGACCGTGGTTGGGGTAAGGATGTACCCCTAGGTTCTGATATTTGAACACTTGGTCTCTGGTTGGTGGCTGTTTCGGGACTTTGACTTTGATGGAGGAAATGTGTCACTGGGGTAGGCTTTGAGAGTTTAAAGCCTTATACCACTCCCAATCCACTCTTTCTGCTTCCTGCTTGCTTTTGAGGATGCGAGCTCTCAGGTTCTTGCTCTGGCTGCCATGCCTGCTGGTAGACACATCTCCCTGCCTCCCTGCCATGATGGACTTTTATCCCTCTGGAACTGTAAGGCAAAATAAAGCTTTCCTACTAGTTGGTTGTGTCAATGTGTTTTATCACAGCAACAGAAACGTAACTAATCCAGGGGTAAGGGAACAGGCAAGCCGGACGGACATGCAGTCCGCCCTGGGGTAGGAGAGTTTTAGAAGTTCTCTTCTTTGGACATGGTCCTAAGAAGCAGCCCGGGCTGATCTAGAACCTGTGGTTCACCACTTTAACTTCCCCAATGCTGGAATTTCCAGTGTATACTATCCTGCCTGGCCTGCAGACTGTAGTACTTGTGTAGGAATCATTCCTGTGTGAGCATGTGTATGTTTACTGCTCATATGCCATATTCTGCATGGGTGTATTCACAAGTGACTGTGTGAATGTGCAAACATGTATAAAGGCAAGAATCCTCCCCAGATGGTGTCTGTCTCTGTTTTTCTCTGGTGTGTGTGTGTGTGTGTGTGTGTGTGTGTGTGTGTGTGTGTGTGTGTGTGTGTGTGCACATGTCAGACAAGGACATCTGGGTGTCTGCTATATCACTCTTTTTCATTCCCTTGAGACAAAATCTCTCACCGAACCCGGAATTAGGCTGGCAGCCAGCAAGCCTTGAGTATCCTCTGCACACTACTGGGCAGGAGTACTGGGCATGTGCAGCCACGCCCAGCTGTTTTCATAAGGGTACTGGGGATTCAAACTTAGGTCCTCATGCTAGCAAATCAAGGACCCTTACCTCCTTGTCCTAATATTTACATTCCCCCTAAGATTTAATTTGGACAAAAGGTCCTGGAACCAAGATCTTGTAAATCACCAGTATAACCCAGTCCCTTCCCTTCCCTAATGGAGGGAACCAAGACCTTCAGTGAACCACAAAGCTGTTAGAGAGAAAGGACCTTAACCCAAAGTGCTGAACCTTCAGCCCAGAGGTCACACCATAGCAGCAGTATCCCTTAGGGAGGCTGGTTACTGTGAAACCCTGCAGTGAACCGGCCACAGTCTGGTACAGGATAAACTCCCTGGAGAAGCTCTTTAGGAGGAGCTTAGACAGTGGGCCCACTCTGATGGAGAAATTTCCCTCTTCCTTGCAGACAGCCCCCAGTGATGAGGGCTTCTCTGGGCTCCAGTTCATACCCAGGCGGCCGCCGCTCTCATCAAAAGAGCCCTTCACTCACCCCGTTTGGTTTGATTTTGCACTCGGGTTTTTTCCAGTCCTTCTTGAGGCAGCTCGTCTGCTGGAGCCTAAATTCCAACTTCACAAAGGTGCCGGCTGAGTAGAGCTACAGATAGATAGACAGACAAGAAGGCCAGCAGGAAATTCCTCTCCTCCCCCAAACACCGTAACTTAGAGTTGGCACAGCCTGCGAGGATGGCTGCCTGGAGGCCTCTCCCAGGAAAGCTTTCTGGGAATTCCCTGGTCTTCAGGGCTGCAGCCCTCCGGCCCCTACCCAGTCACAGCACTAACCATGTCGTCAGCGCTGTCCACCCCGATCTCCTGGAAGGCCCACTGCACGGGTGGGTGTTTGTGGAACTCCTCCAGGGCCACCTGTAAGCCCCTGCGCTGGGTCTCGCTGAGCTCCAGCTCTGTCCCATGGGTGCCCACCATGGCCAGCCATAGGGCCAGGGAGATCAGCAGGCACTTCATGGCTTCACCGCAGTCCTTCTGGTCCTGCAAAGATGGTGTCTGGTCTTCAGCTCTTAGAGCTGTCATGGGAGTGAGGGCCACCTTCTCCCCTGACCTACTCCTGGGGCCAGGAGAAGTGGCCCTTTCTGGATCTCCACTGGGACTCCAACTAGCCCTTCCCACTCTGCAAGGCCTTGTTTCCTGGTGCCAGCAAAGTTTCAGAGTTCCCTGCCAACAGCCCCAGGAAGTAGTCCGGCTGGCTATGGCCACTATAGCCCCTTTCTGAACCATTTTTCTCTTCCCTCTGTGTCTTCCCTTCATCTCCCAAATCCCCAGCCCCTCTCTGGTACCTTGAAAAATACCAGGTTTGTTGCTCTACCAAGGCCTTTCCCTGTGTGGTCCCTGGAGCAGCTCCCTGGAAACTGTTCGCTCTCTACTTCTCATCTCCCTTTTCTCTCTCTTGGTCCCCACAGCCCCGCCTTTCCCACTGACCCTTCTCCCAGAGTCCGGAGTTTTGGAGTTTCCCGTTTCCCAAAGTCCCCTGACCTTCCTCTTGGATTGGGCCAAAGGAGGGGGAGGGGAGGGCCTGGAGCACCAAATGAGACAGGCTACAGGCTGAATACTTTTCAGAAGACGTAAATGTGGGAGGACATGCCAGCCCAGGGCAGATGGGAACTGCAAAATGCTTAACCCTCCCTGCACCAGGGCTGCAGTTGCCATCAAGACAACTGTCCCCGGGGTGGGTGTTCCTCCACTCCTGCCCCAACCTGGCTCTGGGTTCTCTAATATCAGACAGATCTTACCCCCATTGCCTCCTTCTCCAGCCTCTGTCTCTGTCATCTTTTGGCACATGACTAAGGTCACTTGAGGGAATGACTTTTGGAAGAACCCGGTTTGAACAGGTGATCTTCCACTAGAAAGCCACAGATGGGAAACTGAGGCTCCTTCACTACCAAGGTAGCAGGCTTGTTGCTTCGGCTTGTCTTGTGTGTCCAGTGAGAGAACTCCTGTGTCGTTGGCTAGCTGCCTTCATCTGCCTTCTAGGCATCCATCTTCTCCTGTCACCTGATGTCTCTCACTCACATGGGCCTAACTTGGGCTGGCGTTAGTTTCTTCCTTGCAGAGGCTCTAAGCACACCCTCCTTCCTGCAGTCCTGCCTCCAGCTCCACTCTTCAGATCTACCACCCCCACCTCCTGGGTCTCCTCCACATGTAGACCTGCTAGGCTGGATGTGTTTCCCTACCTACTGCCTCGCCCTGGATTGGCACCTGTTCCTTGACCCTGACTCATTTCTCCAGCTAGACGGCCAAAGACTTGAACATGTGCAGATATCTTATGTTACTGCTTCCTGTCTGAGGATCTGACAGGTCTCTGCTTTCTGGGTCTCTGCTGGCCAGGTAGATCATTCCCCTGAGGGTTGAAGGACTGATGTGCTCTCCGAAGAACTTTCTTTTACAGTCACAGTTACCCAGGGCTGCCCTTTCTTTCCAGGGTGATGGAAATCCCTAGTTGAGACTTTACTGTCAGTAAACTCCTTCCAGGAATGCACCCTGAGAAGGGAGGGTGCTCCTGCAGGGTTGCCATCCTTGTTGGCTCCACATGCTGCTTTTCCTGCGGTCCCATCCTAAATGAAATGACTTAAGGTCTTAAATGAGCGTACGGGTGTTAGGGGCCTCCAGGTAGGACAGAATCTCTTCTGAAACTCATAAGGGAAGGAGAGACAGGTGTCCAAATACTGGTTCAGCTTCTGGGTTCTTTGAGCAAATGGGAAAAGCCTGGGACGGTGTATCATTAATAGTCTCCATCTTTCCCTAAGGTTTGTTATCTGAGACCTTAGGGCCCGAGTGTGGTCCCTGACAGGCCCGTTAAGCTGGGCTCTGCTGTCAGTCCCCAATTGCACAGACAAATAATAGTGAACACAGAAAAAGATTTATTAATGTGGCCATATTGGGAAGATGACAAAGAGCTGCAGTGACCCCAGAGTCTGTCTTCCAGGCATGGACATAAAGTTTGGATTAAACTTTAGGAAAGTATTTTGTAATTTTTGCGTATGAATTTTTTGCTTGTGTGTATGTCTCTATACTACATGTACATGCCTATTGTCCACAGAGTCCAGAGAAGGGCATCAGATCACCTGGAACTAGAGTTACAGAAGATTGGCCACCATGTGGATGCTGGGAACCAATCCTTGGTCCTCTGGAAGAGTATCCAATATGTTTAACCACTGAGCATCTCTCCAGCCCCCGAAATTCAGTTTTAAAAGGACTGCAAGGGGTGTGCATGTTTAGCAGTCTTGGTCAGATGTTGTGGTCCCACTCAGGCCACACTGGTCACCGTGCCATCAATGCCTCTTCTAGTCACACTTGTAAGGTGGTTGACAAGTTACCAGTGCGGTATTGAGATCTCTCTGAGAGAGAAGCTCCTCCTGGCTGGCACCAGGTTCCAGCCTTTTCATTATTTCAACGTCAGATTCTTTAGCACTGCAGTCTTCTCTCTTCCCAAGACTGTTACAGTCCTAAGTCCTAACAAAGCCAGGCCCCTGAAACGGTCTCACACAAGCTTCCCAGTGTGGCAGACTGTCCCTGTGTCTGAAAGGTGGGGCTTGCTCCCTTTGCTCCAGTTGTTGAGCAGGGAATGGGAAACAGGGAAAGTGGCTGGCTGGTAGAGCTGGGCATAAAGTTCTCTCCATGTGCTGTTCACACCCTGCCAGATTCTTCATATAGAGCTAAGGGATTCTTTACCATGTGCCCTGAGGGTCCCAGCAAGATCTTCAGCCCCAAGAACCCCTCACTGGCATTTCAGTCCACAGCTATCACTGAGCAGAGATAAGAGATGGTGGTCCAGTTCTGCTTCCGTTGCTGTGAAAAAATACCTTGAGAAAAGCAACTTTGAGGGAGAGAGGGCTTAGCCTGTTCGCAGGTTATAGTCCATCATTATGGGGTAGTGGGGGGGGGGGGGACTCAAGCGGCGAGTCCCAGCCATAGTCAAGAACACAAGGGGGACGGATGGATGCATGCCCACTGCTCAACAGCTCTCTCTGCCCATCCTTATGTAATCCAGGGCCTAAACCCAGCTGATGCCCACTTTCAGGCTGTGTTGTCTCACATCAATTCCTAATCAAGACAATCCCTCAGATAATGCCCACAGGCCCACCTGATATATTCAATCCCCACTGAGACTCTTCCCAGGTGACTGCAGATTCTGTCATATTGACAACTAAAACTAACCACCACCAATGGCAACTATGGTTCCCAAGAGCTTTCTGATCCAGGGTCAATAGGCACACGTGTGGCAAGTGTTTCCCAGCCCAAGGCCCCATGCTGGGAATATCCTGGGAAGAAGACTTCCGGTATGGAAGACTTGAGCTGAGAAAAATGGCAGCCGTGTCCTGCATGTGGAGGACACGAGAAGAAGGGACACCAATCCTAGGAAGAGAGAGGGAGGCTGGGAGCAGGTGGTGGGAGCGGCTGCTGGGAAAGCTCTTGTGACTGTAGGTAATGGCCACACAAATTCCCTTTAGTGATTCTTGTGCTTCTATTCCTGTGGTCTCTGTTCTTCCAGCCAGAAGGGATTTGAGTCGATGCGAAGGTGACTGGTTTGAAAATTACCTGTCCATGTCAAGTCACTGATTTTTAAAAATCTCAACTCAATATAACATACATTCAAAACATTACAGTTTTGGCACTGGAGAGAGGGTTCAGTGGGTAAGAGTGCCAGGAGGTCTTCCAGAGGACCTATGTTTAGCTCTCAAGCACCCATTTCAGGCAGCTCATAACCACTTGTAACACTGGCTCCAGGTTCTGGGGCTTCTGACCTTCAAGGGCACTTCCACTCACAAACCCAGACACACAATTGTAATCGTTAGAAGGTAAACTATTAACATCTTGGTCACATTAGCCACATGTCAAGCTGGCCAACTCATATGTGCATTCTGGCTGCCTTACTGGATGGTAGATAATACAGGAAGAGTTATCAATCATGTGTGTTAAAACTAAGAATGAATCCTATGTCTACTGTACATATAAATACATGGGATCTTTCTCTAAAGAAAAGAAACTTATAATAGTGGTTGCCTGTGAGGGGAGGAAACTGTACCTTATTTTTAAAACTTTCTCAGCCTGTGGATAATTTGTCTATTAAACTTCAACAGTGATTCTAAAAGCTTTAAAAAGTTTCACATAGGTGCTGGCACACACATGTGCATGCACACACACTCACAAGTGCATGTGCAAACACAGTGCCATTGGGGCGGTTGTCTGTTGAATAGCGTGGAGGAGGATATTTCTTTATAGGACTCAATTGCAGTTGTCTGCATGAGAGAGGAGTGTAATATGGCCAGGATAAACATGAAGGCTAAGACGAAGGAAAAAATAGACACTGGACATCCCCTGTGAATAGAGAGAGCATCAGGGTTGGGAAAAGATAAATCATATCTCTGCACACCTAGGACTCCACTGTAACCCACCATGGTTGAACGGATTGTTGGAACAAGTCCAAGGACTCTGTGGCTGGAGCTGGTGGCTGTGGCTTCTCTGAAATGCTTTATATGCAGTGGCAATTGCTATTCTAGCGCTGTGTATGGAGTGGCTGCCCCTTTTCAGGACTGAGACCCAAACCCTATTGGAATCATTCACTCAGCTTGCTATTGCTATTGTCCCCAGCTATAGCCCACTGAGCTTCTAGTGACTTCTAACACAGTGGTTCTCACCCTCCCTAATGCTGCGCCATTAATACAGTTCCTCATGTTGTGGTGACCCTCAACCACCAACCACAGCATTATTTAGTTGCTACTTCATAACTTCAGTTTTGCTGCTGCTATGAATTGTAATATATGCAGGATATCTGATATGGGATCCCCAAAGGGGTTGCGACCCACAGGTTGAGAGCAATGTGAAAGGGACACAGCCATTTAGCCCATCCTGCGGGGGTACCTCAGCCTGTTCAAAAGCTTCTTGAGCCTTTCTATCCCAGCCCCACATGGTCTCCTTCTTTATCAAGTGTTTCCTAAACCTGTAAAGTGCTCAGAGGTTAGTATTAGGTCATAGGTTATAGGGTGTGTGTTAGATTTCTGAGACAGCTCACAGGGACAGGAGGCAGAAAAAAGGCAGGAGTCTGACAGACAGACAGGACTACGTGTGTTAGCACGTACGGTGAAGAGGAGCTTTTCTCCTGCTGAGGTGATCTGCCTGGGGGAAAAGCTGGTGCAGCCCTTTATAGGACAGGGTGAAGGGCTTGAGAGTGGGGAGATTGTTGCAGCCATGGGAGCTACGTGCAGTTCTGCAGTCTGTCTTTCCTGAATTGTATGGCTCTCTGTAAACATTATCTCTGTAAACATTCTTTCTGGGCTGACTGAGCAAGATCATCTCTAAGGTTGTAGGAATCCTGTTTCACCATCAAGACATTCTATTATTCTAAACTCATAAAAGGTATAAAACCTGGGTAGGGGTAGGGGTAGGGGTAGGGGTGTTGATCCTTTTTTAGCTGCTTCCTGCTGAGGAGGGTCATCTTCAGGAGGAGATAGTTTAGTGTCCATTGAAGAGGGGTCCTCTGGTCACTTAGCAGGAGGAGCATTTTAAGTTGAATTGACTTTGAAGGATCATACAGTTGCCATCATGCATTCCTGGGGAAACTTTGGAAAAATAAATAGAAAGGGCTGTAAATAGATGGTTTGGTTATAGAGCAAAACTGAGTGATTTCCCAGAAGGTGAATAGAGTGTGTGTGTGTGTGTGTGTGTGTGTGTGTGTGTGTGTGTGTGTGTGTGTGTGTTGGGGGGATAGGGGTGGGAGACAGTGAGCTGGTGAGAGGAAGTGAGTGTAAGTCCATTCAGGGTGACAGTGACAAGTCCCTCTGTCAGGAATGCTGCCCCCTAGTGAGCTAGCAGAAGCAGCAAGGAGCCACAGAGCGCTGGGGGAAGGACCCCGAGAAAATGGGGGACTGATGCAAGGAGCTGACCTGGGGTGAATGGGGTGGAAGTCCCTTCCAGCCAGAGTCGCTCTGCAGCATTTAGAGGTCTTTTTGCAGATGTAGCAGCAAACAGTGTTGTAGGGTGAGAGCCATTGGGAGAGCTGACGTGGAACATTTTGTTCAGGTGTAATGGGGAAGGAGAGATCCGAGGGAGGAGCCAAAGTTGGAGGGGACCAGAAGTCAGGCGTGTCTTTAGCCCCATCTCAGACCGGTTAGAATTTGTAGGTGCAGAAGTAGCAGCATTTGTGGAGGAGGGCACAAATCCCATTCTTACCAACTGTCAGATCTAGTCTTGGAGTACCGCAGCAGCCAAAGGATTGAGTTGGTGCTCAAGGATGTTAAACTGATCTGAAATGTAAGGGTTTTTAGTTGTGAGCTGGTGAGTCAGAAAGGTTAATTGATGTGAAGAAGGCTTCAGTCCAGCTGTTTTAGTTCCGAGTCCTGAAAAGAAGGGCAAGAAGAGGCGTGAGTTGGATGGCCCATGGCCCATGAGTCCTCCTTTTAGGGGTCACTGGAACTGCTTTCATGGGTTTGGGGGTACTGCTCTGTCTTTAACTGCTTCACACTGACAGAATGGGTGATGTAGAAGGGGCAGAAGTTAGAGCATCTTAGAGGAGGGTCCATCCATGGGGCCACAATAAAACTCAACAGATGACCAAGATCCATAATGTCCAATATATATTGAGGAAAGTTTTGGACCAAAAACTGAACAAGTGTGGCTGGTCTGAGGTTTCCCAAATGGAGCTCTTTTAAATTGGCCTACAGACAGGCTAAGGAAGTATCTTTTGGTGCGGACAATTTAGAACCCATGGTGGGTGCAAAACTGAGGTAAAATGGGTCAAATCAGGCCACCTGGAGGTGGCCCTCAAGTTTCAAATTGACCAAACAGATCTGAAATGTAGGAGGGACATCCCATTCTTGTATGTTTCCAGGAGTTGAGAGGCTGTGGCCAGTGGAGGAGAGTCCCGGAACTCTCATCCAAACAATTCTCAAAGCCAGTGGAAGCTCCAGAACCTTTGACTAAAAGAGTCTCAAGACAGACAGAGTGGATTCCTGGAGCCCCTGAGACCTAACTAGAGCCACTCTGAGTTAGGACCCATGAGTTAGTTACCTTGTCCTGACATTTTGCTGGGTTGGATTCCTAGTCTGATCAAATGGAGAATTAGCCTTCCCCCTGGAGGTCGGACTAAGTCAGAGCAAGACAGAGAAGTGAGAGAAGGGTGGAGACTGAGAGGGGAGGGAATGGCTGCCTGCGGGAGATGAGTGGGCCCTGGGACAATCAGATGAGAGCAAGGGAGATCCCTGGGGAGGGTCCGGTTGCTAGTGAACCTTGGATACCCTTCCCAGGTTTTGGCACCAAATGTTAGATTATTCGGCAGTGTAAAGAGACAGAAGGCAGAAAAGAGGTAGAGTCTGACTTTCAACGGATGAGACTGTCTTTGTTAGCACACAGTGAGGGCAGCCTCTCTCCTGCAGGAAACTGAGGGTCTGCCAAGGAAAAAAGCTGACTGTGACCCTGTGAAGGGCTTGAGAATTGGGAAGTGGTTGCATCCAGGGAGACTGCTGCGTGCAGTTCTACAGTCTGTCTTTCCTGAAATTGTCTGCTTCAAGCAAGTCTTGGGAGATGGGTTATCTCTGCAAACGTTCTTTTCTGGGCTGACTGAGCAAGATCATTGGTAACCTTGTAGGAATCCTGTTTTAGTAACAAGGCAGTCAGTGGGCAAGATACGAAGCTAGCCATGGGCCACTGCTTCATGACAAATAGTGGGCTTGTGACAGCAAACTTGGGAAAGTACCCAAAGATCTGTTGTTGCCCTTTCCAAGTGAATTCAAGTTGGTCTTAAAATCCAACAATGACTTTATTTACCCTTCAAGGGTGTGAGGCAGGGTATCCCCTGAATGTCCTCTGGAGGTGGGGAAATGCACCCTTTACATATATCTTCCATAGTGCTGGTCTGCTCCTGCATTTGTATATATGGACTTGTCCTATGCTCTGTCTCACAGAGGTGGTCCCTAGTCCTGAGGTTTTTTAGTCTTTCTCTCTGCCAACAGACTCATTCCATATGCTATTCTCATAGCTCTCATGTGCCAATTTTTCTGCCCTATGTGCCTTCTTCAATGAGAAATAAATTTTAATGTAAGTGGGTCCATTTTGACAATGCAATATATGTATATATAACAGCATTAAAAACTTTGTAGTTACTCTTTTAGGAAAGTTTAACAACTAAGAAAAAGAACTTGCATCATTATAAAATAGGTATTTCATGCTCGCTTCATGAGTGAGAAATGTTTTAAAAGTCGAAGTAGTCAGAATGCAAATACTAATCTGGATAGTGAAGATACCCAATTCGGAGACCATGAAATGCACTCAAGGACCTACCACTAGATGGAGCTGCTGAGCAGGAACGATGCCTATTATTCTTCAGTTGGGGCTGGTCCAAAGGTTTTCAAATCATAGGGCTGTAGAATTTCTTCCAAACTTACCAGCCTTCCTCACCTATTGGTTGTGACTTAACCCTAAGAATGCCTTCCAACTCCACTCTGACCCAAACTCATGTCGGTTTATGGTATTGGTTTTCTATCCCACACGTGTTTGCTTAGAACTGCTGTCCAGCATGGCATAGACAAGGGGTCGGAGATCTGGGCGAGACGCTTTGGTGATTTATTTTTGTCAGTCTGTATGTGTTCACACACAGAGGGAGGGGTACACATGTACCTGTGTGCATGTGTGTGGAAGCCAGAGGAGAAACTTGGTATTTTGGGTATTGTTCTTCAGAAGCTACACACCTTGTTTTTGAGGCAGGGTCTCTCACTGGCCTAGAGCTCACAAGTAGGCTAGCTAGGCTGGCCTTTTTTTTTTTTTCCCAAGAAAAACCTTTAAAATATTTTATTATGTTATTAAATATACTACATATTATGATACAACATACCATTCATAAACTATAAATGTGATATGTTAAAATTCTAGTATTGTGTCAGGTTGTCATGATAATGGGATGTTATTATGTAGTGGTTAAATACATCATATTGTTGAAGTATTTTCTAATTTCAAATAACATTAAAAAAAGCTTTCTTAACTGGTGCTGAGATGTGTCTTCTGGTGTCCTAAGAAAGCCAAGGCAGAGGCCGGGCAGTGGTGGTGCATGCCTTTAATCCCAGCACTCGGGAGGCAGAGGCAGGTGGATCTCTGTGGGTTCGAGGCCAGCCTAGTCTACAGAGCGAGGTCCAGGACAGGCTCCAAAACTACACAGAGAAACCCTGTCTTGGAAAAAAGAAGAAGGAAGAGGAGGAGGAGGAGGAAAGCAAGCCAAGGCAGACTGCTGATGTGACACCCGAGATTTCTGGCTAACTGAAGATGCATGCAGGTTTGGTCTTGGGAGCATACCAGAGGGTATGGACTGAGGTCAGGCGACTGTATTAGTCTCCTTTCTGTTGCCATTGTGACACACCACATCGTATAGAAGGATGAGTTTATTTGGGTAAGTAAGAGTCCATAATGGTGGGGCGGGGAGACATGGTAGCAGGTGGCCCTGTCAGGAAGCTGGGAGCTCACATCATAAACCAGAAACACAAAGTAGAGAGAGTGAATTGGAAGTGAGGCAAGGCTATAAACTCTCAAATCTTGCCTCAAGAGGCATACTTCCTTCAGCAAGGCTGCACCTCCCCATAACTTCCCTAAACAGTGCCACCAATGAGAGACCAAGTGTTCAAATACTTAGTCCTATGGGGGACGTTCATTGAAACCACCACACTGATGCTGACAATTCTTTCAAGTCGCCTGAGTGGTTGTACTGAAAGGGAGTTTGGGCAGGCAGGAGCCACAGCTGACGGTTTTGGTTGTTTGGTAAGCAAGTACAGATGGCCTGCAAACAGCAGCACCTGCCACCACAGAAAACAAAATACCCGTGATGCATCTGTTCTGCTGAACCACAAAGCCTTTGCAGTGACGGGATAGAGTTTCCGTGCATTTCCAGGCCAGACCTGGCTTTTAGGAGACATTAAAGCAAGGGCAGGTAGATACACACTGGCTTCTAAATCTATTTTCTGAATTAAATTGAAGGTGTTGCTGAATCCCAGCTAGGCGTTAACAGGGGTGTGATGTTGCAAAAATAGACAGGGTCTGTCCTTGAAAGACTAACAAGGACTTTTCAACCAAGCGAAGCACTTTCTGTCTACTGAAGCACATGATGACTATAGTGTTTTCCGACAACATCCAAGACTGTCACAAAAAGGTATGAAAGCAAATTGTAGAGTATCTTCTTCCACCAAGTGTGTCTCTGGGTCATGTCAAGTCCTCTTCAGAATAAGGCTCCCCAGAGAGTCTTGCACCCAGTTAAAGGCCTGCTGCAGAGTCTGTCTGGGTGACCTATAGACCTAAGATTTCTGTTTCTGGTTGTGGCTGCTCCTGTGTACTGACTGAATCTTTCTCCATGAAGAGGTGGTACTTTTTCTTCACTGCCCATGCTCTCAGGCTTCCATGTCCTGCTTAACAAGAGCAGCCAAGGGAGAAGCTTGGACACGTCTGTGTGGCTTCATTAGACTGCCTCAGCCATGCGATGGAGCTGACACTGACGCATTCCTTTGTCCACAGCACTTAGTGAGTAGGTACCTTGGGCCAGACACCTTCCAAGATGCTGGCTGTACATTGGTAAAAACAATAAACCAAATATCTGTCTTCCTGTGGATTATTTTGTGGTGGGGAGCAAGAAAAGAGCCATGTAAACGTCTGACTACATCAACAGGTGCTATGAAGAACAATAAAACTGAGCACTGGGCTAGAGCACATGGGAATGGTGTGATGGGCCAAATAACAGACCCCAAAGGTGAGCTGTCTCTAATCCCTTCAATGTGGGAGTGTTCCCTTACATGACAAAAATCACTTGGCAGATGCAAACTATGAATTGTGATGTTGGAGAGGACCTGAGTTTAGTTCCCAGCATCCACATTGGGCAACTCATATCTGACCTCTTCTGGTCTCATCAGGCACCTGAATGCATATGTGCACGCAAACACACACACACACACACACACACACACACACACACACACACACACCAAAGCATAAATATTAAAATACTTTTGAAGTGAAGAGATTAGATTGGTGAAATAGTTAAAAACAAAATATGATAACCCAGAAAACTTCAGGATAAAGACAGAAGAGAAAGAAAACAGCTTCAATTTTTAATGTGAAACCAGAGAGTCACAACACATGTGATCTGCTGAGAGTGCAGACATGAAAAAAAAAAACCACCTTTTTACACAGCCTGGGAGATGCACCTGCTACAGTGCTGTTGCACACTGCTGCATGCTGCTGCATACTGCTGCACGCTGCTACATACTGCTGCACACTACTGCACACTGCTACATACTGCTGCATACTGCTACATACTACTGCATGCTGCTGCATGCTGCTGCATACTGCTACATACTGCTGCATGCTGCTGCATACTGCTGCACACTGCTACATACTGCCGCACGCTGCTGCATGCTGCTGCACACTGCTACATACTGCTGCATGCTGCTGCATACTGCTACATACTGCTGCATATTGCTGCATGCTGTTGCATACTGCTGCACTCTGCTGCATGCTGCTACATACTGCTGCATGCTGCTGTATACTGCTACCGTGCTGCTGCACACTGCTGCATTATGCTGCATACTGCTGAATACTGCTGCACACTGCTGGATGCTGCTACACGCTGCTGCATACTGCTGAATACTGCTGCACACTACTGAATACTGCTGGATGCTGCTGCACACAGCTGCATGCTGCTTCACACTGCTGCATACTGCTGCATGCTGCTTCACACTGCTGCTACAGTGCTGCTGCACACTGCTGTATACTGCTGCATATTGCTGCACACTGCTGCACACTGCTGCATACTGCTGCATGCTGCTACATACTGCTACAGTTCTGCTGAATACTGCTGTACACTGCTGCATACTGCTGCATGTTGCTGCATACTGCTACATACTGCTGTATACTGCTGCATACTGCCACTGTGAAGGTTTATCTTCACTGTCACCTTGACAGGACTTGGAACTGCCTAGAAGACACAGCTCTGGGCATGCCTCTAAGAGAGTCTCCAGAGATGTTTAGCTGAGGAAAACCCACTCTGAATGTGAGCAGCATCACGGTGAGGGTCTTAGACTGGATAAAAGGAGAAAACAAGTTGCGCACCAGCAATAATCTCTCTGCTTCCTGACTGCAGAGGCAACGTGATCAGCTGCCTCAGGTTCCTGCTGCCACAGCTAGCTCTGCTGCCCGCCATGATGGGCCATTTCCTCAAACCATGAGGCAAGATAAACTCTCAAGGAGCAGTTGTTGGGTGTTCCATCACAGTAAGAGAACAGTGCCTCCTACACCCCAAAGTACACACCAGAAACTTAGTTGGCAATGCACAGTGTTAGAGGTGGGGCCCTTAGAAGGTGATTGGGCAGACTGAGAGCACAGATTGCTGCTGTTACTGAATGCATGGGCCATCATCATGGGAGTGGGTTCCTGAGAAGAGGCTGTGAGGGCCCCGCTTGCTTCCTCTCTCCCTCTCATTGCCTTTGTTATGTCGTGTTCGCTCTTCCACTATTCATCATGAAGATTCTCATCAGCTCTGAGCCCTTGGACTCCGACTTCTCAGCTTCCAGAACTGTAAGAAGTAAATCTCTGTTCTAAGTTCCCAGATCCATGCTGGGCATGGCAGTGCCAGCCTGTAATCCCAGGAGTGGTGGAGCCGCGCTAACAAAGTCCAAGTCAGCCATGACCGCACAGCAAGGCCCTGTCTCAAAACCAAACCAAATCCAAACCAACGCCAAATAAAGAATGACTCACTCTCAGGAGAGCTGTTCTAACAGTACAACACAGGGGACGGTACAAACTGTCCCACGGCTGAAAGTGGTCCCCAGGCAGAGGACTCGATCACACCGTCTGTCAGTGGTGGTTCATCCTAAATTTCACCTCGTGATTAGAGAAAGCCACCTTCATTTCTGTTGTGTACATCCAAAGGGAACCATGTGTGTATCTTTGTTTTGAGACAAGTCTGGAATTCGCTATATAGTCAAGGGTGGCCTTGAACTCCTGATCCTCCTGTGTCTATTTCCTCAGTGCTGAGATCACAGGCATTCACCACCCGTCTTTATGACGGGCAGTAGGCCTGCCATTTGGAAACTTTAGAAGTTTCCCACCACCTGGAGTCTGGATGATCAGTTCAACTTCCTTTGATGATTACAATTCCACGATGTGACTCCTGTCCTGGTGTTAGACAGTGAACTTGGAAAAAGGTACTGGAGCTTTAAGAAAGAATTAAACAAGCCTCAAATAGACAGAAGTTCTTAATTACAAGTTTTCTGGGGTGAATGCCTTCACCAAGGGGGAACCTGGGATAGGGAGTCTTTTCCTTTTTTCCCCAGAAATAATCAAAACAGTGTTTCTGATTTTTAGCTTGTATTTGCTGGCACAGTGATCCTGGATTATCTATCTGGGCACACTCACCTGTGCCTTTGTATGTTGATTCAGGGAAAGTCTACACAGTGAAGTGACACCAAGGCTGGACACTGCTTTGCAGATGTTGGAAGGGGCTATGAGCCAAGGACCCGAGGCTACAGCTCCAGATGGGACAAGGTAGGGAAACAGGATCTCCCTGGAGGAAGACGGCCGGCCCATCAGACACCCTGATTTCATCTCTTTGAAGTTTTGGACTTTTGAAAGGGTAAGTGGAGTTGGTAAGCCTGCAAGCTGGTGATACTTTGTTACAACAGCTCTGGGAAATGTGGTGTGAGGATGGGAGAGGCGAATCAAAATTTGAACCCAGGCAAAGAGGGAGGCTGAGAGGAACCTCAGGGCATCATCTGGGCAGATAGGACAGCAACTCCAAAGGCCTGTTTGGAAGCAATTTGTGACTGGCCAGACTGAGTCCAGCAGGTGGGTATTCATGATGCCTGAAAGTGGCCGGTGAAGTCAGTTCATGCTGTGGCATTGATTTGGATGCTACTAAAAATTGCAAGGGAGGGATGGGAATAGGGTGAATATTCACAGAGTCTCCAGCATCCTATAAACTGGGTGTGGTAGCATATACCTGAAATCCTATCATTAGGAGGTAAGGCAGAAGGATCAGAAGTTCAAGGCCATCCTTGGCTCCATAATGAATTTGCGGCCAGTTTAGGTGATATGGAACCTCATTTGCCATCAGAAACACACACACACACACACACACACACACACACACACACACACACAGAGAGAGAGAGAGAGAGAGAGAGAGAGAGAGAGAGAGAGAGAGAGAGAGAGAGAGACAAGGGTGCCATTTGCTGCCCTGCCCCCAGGCAGGGGTGCAATCTGGCCTGATTGACCTTTAAAAATGTCACACTGACTAAGGGCTGGGGCTGGGGAGTCAGACAGCTGCTGCTCTGGGTGGGCAGCAGCTCCTCATGGCTTCGAGGCGCCAACACAGACTCTTCCTCTGCAGGAAACTTGAGGTACCTGCTGGCTTCCTTCCGATCAACTGTATTCTGCTTCTTTTAGCAAAAATTAGACTCTGGGAACTGGGTATGCAATAGAAAGTGTCTCCTGTAGCAGAGCTGACACCCAATCCCCACCCAAGGCTGGAGGCCTCTGGGAGCCGTGCCCTTCCTATGCAGTATTCATGTCTTTGTGCAGCTACAGCTATTTTTAGAACACCATAGCTGAAGCACTCTGATCTCTTCCACAGAAGCCATTAAGATCCTTTTCACCTAAGATGCTCACCCCAGGAATGACTTCGAAATGCTTTTGTTCCTTGTTTGTTAGTGCTGGGGATGGAACTTAGGGCCTGTGTGTGCTCAGAAAGCACCCTGCCACCGAGCTAGATCCTCAGCCTTTCTTTTTCTTCCTTCCTTCCTTCCTTCCTTCCTTCCTTCCTTCCTTCCTCTCTCCTTTCTTTCTCTCTCTCTCCTTTCTCTCTCTCTGTCTCTCTCTGTCTCTCTCTCTGTCTCTCTGTCTCTCTCTCTCTCTCTCTGTCTCTCTCTCTCTCTCTCTCTGTCTCTCTCTCTCTCTCTCTCTCTCTCTCTCTCTCTCTCTCTCTCTCTTTTGGACAGCTGACTTCAAATCTAAGGTCCTCCTGCCTCAGACTCTTGAGTGCCACCATCCCTAGGCTCTCCGTCTGGTTTCTATTGTAATGAGATACCTGAGATTGAGAAACTTATAAGGGGAGAGCTTGATTTGGGCTCACCATCCTGGAGGCTGGGGAGTTCAAAACATCACTTCTGGTGAGGGCCTTATAGTATTTCATAGTGTGGTGGGCTTCAAGAGGAAGTGCAGGCGTGTATGGGAGAGCAAACGAGAGAGGCATCCTTCCTCCACCTGCTTTCATGAGAACCAGCCCTTCCTGTAAGAAAGGCCTTAGCCTTTCTCTTAACACCCCATCGCCCTTAGAGCCTCCCATCACAAGGCTTCTGCATCTCCCTCCCTCCACGGCTCTCCACGTAGGAATTGGAACTGGCGGTCAATGTGTCCTTTGGAGGGATAAGCCATCGTCACTGACACCTGCTGTGGGGTGGTTCTGTCAGGGCTTCTGTGGAGGAATTCCTTTCCTCAGCCTCAACAGATTCTTAGTTGGGTCCGACTCCTGTAACAAAAGCTGGATTAACCAGAGGAAAACAGATAGCTTTTATTTTTACTTTCTATTTCACATACAGGTGGGAGATACCCAGGGATAAGTAGTTTTCAACAAGGTAGCTTTGAATTCCAGCCCATTCAGTATCTTCAATAAACAACAGTGATTTTTTAGGTTTTTTTTTTTTATCATTAGTTTTCCACTGTGTTGGAGACCTAACCCAGGACTCCCTGGGCAATCACACTACCGCGAGCCATACCCTCAGCACAAAGGGACAAGGCCAGGGGAAGGACTTTGAGCCTCTAGGGGTGGCACCTTGTAAAGGGCAGCTAGTGACGCTTGTTGATGGTTTAATTTGCTGCTATCTCCAGGCCTCCCAGGGCCTCAAGCTGTCCTCAGTGCCTTTGCTCTCCCTGGTGGTGGGTGGGCATCTTCTGTCTTGTAAATACTTCTCCTGCTTGGAGGTCAAGCAGGACAGAGGGCCTTTCTGCACCTACTCCTTAATTGTCCTCAGCCAAGCAACCCTTTGTATTTGAAAGTGACCTATTCAGTGGGTCTCTCCCACTGCTTTCTCTTGTTCAGCAGCTGGGAGAGCCCAGGAGACAGGGTTGTGTAGGGTGTTACACCCAGTGGCTGTCCTTTATCCAGGTCTGGGTGGGATGTGCCTTCTGTGTGCTCTCCTGGAACAGTTCTGGGGGTCTTGTAATCTGCCTCAGACATACTGTTAGAATTACTATGGAATAGTTACAGGAAATCCACCAAGGTGAATTCTCCCTTCTCCTCTCCCATTCCTCCATCTCCAGCTTTTCAACAGCCAGTCATTCAGACATCATTAACAAGGACTTTAAAATTTTGTGTTAACTAACCCAAGAGGTATTTCCAATGGCACACACCGTTAAAAGCCTCTTGTCATCCTTTCTCATTCTGGAAAACCAGCATGGACCACTTCTGCTGGGTCATGAAGAGACTCAGTGCCTGCACAATGGAAGATTTTTCACACTGATTAAATAGTTGTGAGATTTATGGACTGCCGGGGCAGTCTTGGGGCTGCTGCTAAGCAGTATGTGGGCATCTTCAGAAGACCGGCTCTCTAGAGACATGGTTCCATCCTCCAGCTGCTTGCTCATTTAACCATGTAACTCAAAACAAAGAGCCGGCTCTTCAGGAAGAGAAAAGGAATCTCCCAGGGCTCTCCAGGGGGCCCTTGGCCCAGTCTGGCTCTATACTGCTCCAGTAACGATGTCAAAAGCTGGAGCATTCTACATTAGGCTAGATCACTTGGCCATTTGGCTGGTTGCTGGACCATGTCTTCCTACCTCTGACACGGTACAGGTTGAAGCCCCCAATTCTAAGGCTTTACATTTCTGACCAGTACAAAGGCTCAGGAATCTTTGCCCAAGTCCCTGACATTTTTTCCCCTTGCAGAGTCAAGGCTGGGCACTCTGTTTCTTTCATTGAGAAAAAAAGCACAGGTAGCATCTACTGAATGGGGATGGGAGGGGGAACAAGTACTTCCTTCCGGGGTCAGGAGAAAAGGAATGCTTTGGAGCTGTGGTTCTTTCTAGTGCTCCATCCTTCAGTACACTTCCTCATGTGTGGTGACCCCCAGTTATACAATTATTTCATTGCTACTTCATAACTTTAATTTTGCTACTGGTACGAGCCATAATGTAAATATCTGATATGTAGGATATCTGATATGTGATCCTCAAAGGGGTTGAGATCCACAGGTTGAGAGCTGATAAAGGGCCTTGTTTAAGAAAGGAGAGGGGCTGATCACAGATGTGATGAAGGGGTCTCTTTGAGTGTATGAAATCTGCTTGCGGGGCTCTTGGGAAATGCAGTAATCAACTCTAGTGATCTCGAGGCATCAGATCTGCACACTCGTTAACCACAAGCATTTTACATTTCACATTTACTCTGCTGGGCCCAGCATATAGTGCTCCCCCCAACCCCCTCTTCCCTGCCCCCCTCCACCTCTGCACACAACTGCAGTGGGTAAGGGTGAGGCTGGGTAGTGCTGCCCCTGTTTCCATCACCAACCATGCAGCAGTCTGGCCTCCCAGTTAGCCCTCTAACATCTCCAAGGCCCAGCTGTGTCATTTGTAAAGTGAAGACCAGAGAGTCTGTTTCACAGGGCTGTTGAGGGGATGAAATGAGATGTGTAGGAGAGGGTCTTTGTTTTGTTTTTAGAGACAGGGTTTCTCTGTGTATCCCTGGTCTTGGAACTCACTATGTAGATCAGGCTGGCCTAGAACTCACAGAGATCTGCCTGCCTCTGTCTTCAGAGTGCTGGAATTAAAGGTGTGCACCATCACTGCCCAGCAGTGAGAGGGGTTTATCACCACACCCCACACAAAATTAAGTCCCCCTGAGAGGTTACACATTCCTATAAAACATGCAGGTGGAACTGGAGGGTCTTGCTGCATTTTCTTTTGCAACCACTGTGCTTGCTGGACATGTGCTCCACAGATGCTCCATCCATGCTTGCTGAACGGGAAGCTCTACGATCTGAGGTGTACTCTACAGGAAGAGGGAAAGGTCTGCATGCAGCCCACATGTCAGCGACTCCACAGTGAGAGGCAAAATGTGACCCCAACAGTGCATCTATTCCATGAGTGCACACATCTCTGTTCTCTCCCTAGAACATAAACAGGGTCCAAATATTGACAAGTTCTAAAGTTCACGTTGAAAGACAGAGGAGTGATTCTAGACACGTTTTGAAAATCAAATTAAAACACGACAGACTCGCTGTAGGGAATGCTGAAACTGAAGTGTTAAAACTCACTTTCTGCAACGAAACTGTAAACAAAGAGTAACTGGGGATGGAGGAGGTAATGTTCTAAACACAAATCTAAAGGCAAACACCAGAAAGAAAAGGATGGGCAAGTTTCAGCACATAAAACCAAAATTTTCTCACTTCAAAAATTAAAGTTGCTGAGTGTGGTAGACATGCCTGTAATCCCAGGTTTGGGTTCGAGGCCAGTGTGGGCTATATAGTGAGACCTTGCTTCCCATATCCCCACAAAAGTACAGTCCAAGGGAAAACATTTTCCACATACACGACAGATTAGCACCTTCAAACATGAACCCCAAACAACAAAACCAACTTCCCAACCTTGAAACTGGACAAACAAAGGATAAATTCTCAAAAGTCATAGCATAAACTGGTTAAAAAAAAAATCACGTAAAAGTAACAGTTCAGCAAACCAGCAATCCAAGAAACAAAAACCCAAACAAGCGGAGCGGTGGTGGCGCATGCCTGTAATCCCAGCACTCTGGAGGCAGAGGCAGGCGGATCTCTGTGAGTTTGAGGTCAGCCTGGTCTACAAAGCAAGTTCCAGGAAAGGCGCAAAGCTGCACAGAGAAACTCTGTCTCGAAAAAACAAAACAAAACAAAACCCAAAAAACAAACAAAAAACCAAAAACAAACCCCAAAACAAAAACAAACAAACAAAAAACAAAAACAAACAAACAAACAAAAACAAAGCCATTTTAATTAATTTTGGGAAAATAGCCCATGTTGTCAAGGAAATGGGAAAATGGTAATTTCTCAGGGATAACTAATACGTTTTGGATGATCATTTAAAAATACATACCTCGTCTTTGACCATCTGTTTCCACCTCCAAAAGTCTGATACTGGGCATGTACAATGAAACATTAATCTATAAGGATACTGGGCATGTACAATGAAACATTAATCTATAAGGATACTGGGCATGTACAATGTCTGATACTGGGCATGTACAATGAAACATTAATCTATAAGGATATAGAAATTTGTAATCTATTTGTATATTCATGCAGCCATTTAAATACATGAAAAAATATAAAAGAACAATTAAATGGGAGAAAATTTACAATATCTTAAGTAACGAGCCAGCATATACAGTTGCAAGGGATTACCTCAGGCAACCCCAGCATAAAATGCTATTCAGAGCATCAGAGTATGTCAAAACCCCGAATGTAATTGACTCCAGGAGGCTAATATATGAAAGGGCTAGATGGCCCTCTATTTCCTACGCATAGGAGAGATTTTAAAAGTGTTTTTAAAATAATCGTACAATTCAAAACTTGTCTTTGTTGAAAGCATGAAAGGACACGAAATTGCACTGGTCTGGAAGCTCCAAGATGGGGTTCCTTTGGAAAGCCAAGGCCACCTGCTAGTGGGTGAGTCATCACCACAGGCTTGCACCTGCCCCCGCAGACGCCACACTGGCTGCTGTGCGTTTCCAAGCATAAATGACCCACTTGTGCCAAGAGCCACCTGGGCCTGGCCTGCGGCTCCAGAGAGCGGGCAACTCGGGATCTTAGTTGTGGGAATACAGGGCCCTGCAGAGTTCACAGTCGCGGGCCATTCATTCTCCGTCCGGGTGCGTGCAGGGTGCACTGGGTTGCCATGGGATCTGTGGCCCTGGTGAGCGGCTGCCCCGCAGCAGCCCCAACCTGGAGCGGCCTGGGCAAAGCCCCGGGCTCGACGCCAGGGGAACCGTGGGTGGTGCCGTCCAGTTCTCTCGGCCTGAGTCTTTAAAAAGGCAGAGCAGGTGGACCAGACGCAGTGACCACAGCCTGGCCACGGGATGGCCCAGGGGCGAGCGTCCTTCGCAGGGACAGAGGGGTGAGAAACTTGGAGTTCCGGCCAGTGGCCAAAACTCGAGCTGGTGGCTGCCATGGTAACGGAGCCGGGCCCTCCCCCGGCCGTGCGCTTAGGCGGGCGAGAAGCGGGGGTGACCTGGCCCGCCCCGCCCCCAGGCCGCGGCCGCCTAGCCGAGACTGACCCTCTGCAGCTCCTGTAGTCACGTGGCGCTGGGAACCCGGAGGGGGGAGGTTGGGGACGGGCCTGGCAGTTGTGAACTCGAACCTGCCGCTGTCGCGGCGGCGGGGTGGGGAGCGGGCCGCAGAGGCCGGCCTGGGGCTTCATGGATGGGCGCCGCGTCCTCGCAGGGCACGCGGGAGAGGTATGGCCCGAGCAGGGGCGCAGGGGCCACCGAGGGCGCGCGGGGGCAGCTCCACCTGCGGGGCGCGTGACCGTGAGTGTGTGCGGCCGGAGGGGGGGGGGCGCGCGCGGCGGGGAGGGGGGGGCACCGAGTGCTGCGGCGCAGGGCGAGCGCACCTGCGCACAGGCTCCGCTGGGCATGGGACCCAAGATGGCCCGCTCCCTTGTAGGAGCCGGTCCAGCGTGCCGGCGAACGTGGACAGAGGACACTCACCAATACAAAAGGGGGGTGTGGGCCTGCAGCCACCCGGGGCTGTCCTAGATACCGAAGGGGATCCCGGCTGAGTCCTGGGCACACTGGCGCGCCCTGCGCAGACCCTCGGGAAACAGGCCTGGAATTTCTGTTGCGAGGAGAGTGGGGGAAGGGGAGCCAGCAGGGATTCCTGAGTTACTGCTTAGGTCGGCCTTTGGCCACAGAGAAAGATCTTTGCCACAGATCAAGAATTCTTCTGTGACCCTACCAGGCTAGGAGGTGGCCCCCAAAGGCAGCACTGTGCTTCCTGGTGAAGGGCCATGTTCATGCTTCAGTCCAGTGGCCGTTAGATCATTCTGCCAAACTGGGCTGTAGGACTCAAGGCAGAAGCTTGTGGCTTTGCATGGGGGAGGGACTAGGTGAGGACACAAAGCTGCCTGGCAGGGCGCGGAGCCTCACATAGGTTTTCTCTCCCTTCCCCAGGTAAGGCTGACCTCTCTGCAGTTAGAGGTCTGAGCTCTGCCATGGGGATAGGGATGTCTTTATTGCTACAGTTTTCTCTGACATCCGGGAGCCGAAGCAGGCGCTGCAGCAGAAGTTTCCCCAGGAACATCCTCACAAGGAGCTGGAAAAAGCCTCATCCCCAGCTCTGCACTCTCCAGGGTAGAGTCTGGCCTTTCCCGTGTCCTCAAACAAACCCAAGCTCCAGTGTTCAGGTCTCTCTTACCAGCAGGACAGTGGGGGCAGGGGTGAGTCATGTTGGTAGTCCCCCAGAAGAGAGCTGGTTGTAAAGGAGTTGGGGAGGTTGTGCCTGGACTGAGCTCCCGAGCAGACATGAAAGGTCTCGGGGGGAGTCTCCCTGCCACCCCAGAATTCACTCTGTGTAGGAGACTCTCCGGAATCTGGGCTCCACTGCTGCCGTATAGCTGAATATGGGACAGTCCTTGGCCAGGTTTGGGCAGCACCAGGCAAGGAAAACGGAGATGACAGTCTCTTCTCCCCTCCCCTTCCTTACCCCAACAGTCCCTCGTACCCATGAGAGATGCTGAACCAGGGATTGTCCCCTCCCTCCCACAGCAGAGTGTGGGTGTTTCTTGGATTGGGAAGCACTTTCCTTCCTCAATGTCCTAATCGCAATCACTTGGGTGTGGGTGACATGGGCTGGTAGGCAGAATGTGGGCAGTCTGGGCAGGTGGTGGCTTGGCATTAGTCTGTGCTGGGAGAGGCACCTTGCTCCCCCTCCTGAAGAAAGGTGGTTCCCACTTCCCTCCAGGCTTAGAGCTGAGGTCGGGGAGGCTGAAAGTACTGTCCGCAAGGCTTTAGCCAGATGGTTTTCAAGATCTCTGCACACCTCAGTGTTAAGAGGAACACATACTGGCCTGGGGGTTCACAAGACCTGTCCCCCCAGCTTTGGTCTGCTGGGGGTTCACAGTGTCACCCCAGGCAAGTACTGCCACCATTTGAAGCCCCACACTTGCTTCCTGTGTCAAGTGGAGAGCTCTCATGTGGTAGAAAAAGGTGGTTGCCACGGGGAAAGGCATCAAGCGGGTTTGCAATAGGTCAGGCATGGTAGGGAGATGCCAGAGTATTTTCTGTAAGCCCTCCTGACACTAGGGTAAATGCCCTGTGAGAATCTCAAGGAGTGACAGCATGTCTCCCTTCTGGAAGTTTCCAGGGCAGTAAAGATCTAAAGATCCTTGAAATGTTATTTAGAAACTCAAGACCAGCGTGTAGAATAGAACGGTGCTAGCGGTTCCAGAGGGCAGCCTCCTTTGGGGTGGGAGGGAGAACCCGGGGTTAGCTGCGCAGTGACTGTGCCTTTCCACCCTCAGCAGAGGAAGACCCCATGCTGGACCGGCGCTGCAGGGGCACCGTGGCCATGGGCCCAGCCCAGCCCAGGCTCCTTTCCGGGCCCTCCCAGGAGTCCCCCCAGCCTGAAAGAGGGTTGAGGCACCAACAGTCAGTAGCTCAGCCAGGAGACCAAGCACCAGGCAAGGCCCATCGCTGTGCCCACTGTCGGAGGCGCTTCCCGGGCTGGGTGGCCCTGTGGCTTCACACTCGTCGGTGCCAGGCCAGGCTGCCACTGCCCTGCCACCAGTGCAGCCAGCGTTTTCGCCACGCCCCCTTCCTAGCGCTGCACCTTCAGGTTCATGCCTCTGCCATCCCTGATCTGGGTTTCACCTGCCACCTCTGTGGGCATAGCTTCCGAGGCTGGGTAGCCCTGGTACTACACCTCCGGGCTCACTCAGCTGCAAAGCGGCCCATCACGTGTCCCGAATGTGACAGGCGCTTCTGGCGACAAAAGCAGCTTCGAGCTCACCTGCAGAGGTGCCATCCCCCTGTCCCTGAGGCTAGGCCCTTCATATGTGGCAACTGTGGGCGGAGCTTTGCCCAGTGGGACCAGCTGGTTGTTCACAAGCGGGTGCACGTCACTGAGGCCCTGGAGGAGGCAGCAGCCAAGGCCCTAGGTCCCCGACCCCGAGGCCGGCCGGCAGTGGCTGCCCCCAGGCCGGGCGGAGATGCCGTGGACCGCCCCTTCCAGTGTGCCTGCTGCGGCAAGCGCTTCCGTCACAAGCCCAACCTGATCGCCCACCGCCGCGTGCACACTGGCGAGCGACCACACCAGTGCCCAGAGTGCGGGAAACGCTTCACCAACAAGCCCTACCTAACTTCGCACCGGCGCATACACACCGGCGAGAAACCCTACCCGTGCACCGAGTGTGGCCGCCGCTTCCGCCACAAACCCAACCTGTTGTCGCACAGCAAAATCCACAAGCGCTCAGAGGTCTCCGCGCAGGCCGCCCTGGGCACCGGGAGTCCCCAGATGGCAACGGAGCCCGTGGTGCAGCCCGCACTTGGGGCTCCCCTGGGGTCCCCGCGGACCCCGGCAGAGGCATCAGTGCCTTTGCACAACTGCGCCGACTGTGGCCGCAGCTTCCGGCTCGAGCGCTTCCTGAGGCTGCACCAGCGACAGCACACAGGCGAGCGGCCCTTCTCCTGCCCCGAGTGCGGCAAGAACTTCGGCAAGAAGACACACTTGGTTGCTCACTCGCGAGTGCACTCGGGTGAGCGGCCTTTCGCCTGCGAGGAGTGTGGGCGCCGCTTCTCACAGGGCAGCCACCTGGCAGCCCACCGGCGCGACCACGCACCCGAGAGGCCCTTCGTGTGCCCCGACTGTGGCAAGGCTTTCCGCCACAAGCCCTACCTGGCAGCACACCGGCGCATCCACACCGGCGAGAAGCCCTACGTGTGTCCAGACTGTGGCAAAGCCTTCAGTCAGAAGTCCAACCTGGTGTCCCACAGGCGCATCCACACAGGCGAGCGGCCCTACGCCTGCCCCGACTGTGACCGCAGCTTCAGCCAGAAGTCCAACCTTATCACACACCGGAAAAGCCACATCCGGGATGGTGCCTTCTGCTGTGCTATCTGCGGTCAGACCTTTGACGACGAGGAGCGACTCTTGATGCACCAGAAGCAGCACGATGCCTAAGAGGGGCCACAGGCCTGGATGTCCTTGGCAACAGCGTGGCAGAGGGCCGTGTGGGGTGCCTACACTGGCACGGCTGGAGAGGATCCCAGGGGATAGAAGAGGCGGAGTGATCTGGGCGCTGTTCAGGATTAAAGTTGCCCCAGGTGGTCAGGGAACCCATTTTAGAATGCAGGGACCTGGCTTTGAGCTAGCCGGCCCCCACCTGGTTTTTGTAAGGTCAACTCAGACCGCTCTGTACCCTGGAAAAGTAGCAATAGCAACTCCATCTACCCTTTGAATCCTCAGCTAGAGGAACCACCAGTGGGAAGGGAGCCACTCCATCCTCTGGTGTTAACGCCTTAATGTCCCAGTCTTTACTATGAGTTACTTCAGGTCATTTTTTGGAAGTAGGTGTGGTATAGTCATAGTAAATGAATCCTGGGGCAGGGAAAGTGGGCCAGTTGGATACACCTTGGTGAGCCTGCTGCTGGCTTTGTCAAGCAGTAGGAGAGGTGAAGCTGAGCTGTTATTTTTCTTTTTCTTCTTTTTTAAACCAGTACCCTTCCGCAGTGACTCCTGCATAGGTACCCAGATGTGTAGAGGCCCGCCCATCCTCGGTTGGCAATTCTATCCACATCCAGGTTACCCTGGCAGGACATTTATTTACCCTTCACCTGCCTGGCTTTATCTGCCCTTTCTCCCCAAGTAGGGGGCTTCCCTGGTGGTTTTGTTTGAACCCCTGGCTCTCCCAACTCTTTCCAGAGCTTCAGGAGTTCTGGGAAAGCCTATCCCTCTGATGCTGGGGCTTTGACTGCAGGGAAGGTCCTGGGTAGATTTCCTTTGTAAGGTTTCCAGGGTGTGGATGCCAGCCTCCACCGTGCACCTCGGTGTTGGGGCGCTCTTACCTCCAGAGGCACTGGTTCTATGTAGGGTGATTCTAATTGTTAGAAAATCCTTACCTGTAATGATTGGAGTCTGCTTTCCTATGATTTCTGCCTACTGGGTCTTATTTTGTTCTCTACACCGAAAAAGAACAACCATTTACCCTCCTTTTCAAACTAGAGAATAAAGATTTGGTTTTAGAACTAGTGGCTGGCTGTGTTCCTTTCTGTGGGAGCTATGATGATGGGGGAAAGAACATCACTCTGTTTCCAGAAAAGAAGTCAGGCTCTGGGAGCTTTGACAGCAGCTGAGTGCCTTATACTCTCCTCCCAGTCCTTGCTGAAGGCAGAGCTAGACATACCTGAGCTTGAGCAAATTCAGGTGTGTGCAAAAGTACCAGAGAACAAACCTGCTTATTTTGGAATCAAGGTCTTGGAATGTTGGACCCAGGACTCTGATTGTGTTCTTCCCACTTCAGCCTTCACGTGGAGTCACTGAGGGCTTCATCGGAGGGACGGCGAACCTTACATACTGCGGTCACACCTGCAGCTTTGTCAGGCTGTTGTCATGAAAAAAGGGGTCTCTTGGGAAAGAGGTACTCTGAGCAGCAAAGACAGCTTTCAGCTAACACCCCCAATACTGATTACAGATCCACACATGAACTCAGCCTCCTCTGGGGTCAGCTCAAAGTCAGCAGGTTCCCTAAGGGGGAAAGGGGTTTCTGGTAGGTTTGCTGCAGGCCCATCCTTGATAGTTTCACACAGCTGAGTGCTGCTCTTGCTGAGCATCCATAGGCCCTCTTGCCTGCCGTCGGCATCGATTCCTACACAGAACGGTGCATAAGAATAACTAACCTTTTGGGAATGCTAAGAAGTACAGAACGGTGCATAAGAATAACTAACCTTTTGGGAATGCTAAGAAGTTCTACCTGATCCTACTGATGGGCTGCTCTGGATGCTCTTCTCCCTTTAAATTCATGCAAACACTTGCACATGATCCTGTAATGCTGATTACTAGAGGCTGACTGAGACCTGTCTGTCTACCCCTGCCCCCTTTTCTCTTAGTGCTGTATATGTGTATCTACTTGCCTTCACGTATGTCTGTGTACATGTGTGTACCTGGTACCTGTGGAGGCTAGACCAGAAGAGGGTATTAGACCTCTAGAACCGGAGTTAAGAAACAGTTGTGAGCCACTATGTGAGCTCTAGGACCAAACCCAAGTCTTCTCCAAGAGCAGCAGGTGCTCTGATGAGTCAACCATCTCCCCAGCTCCCCTCTCACTCTTGACTTTCACTACATAGCAAAAAATAATAAATTTGTGTGCTGCTTTTGGTTACATAATATTGAGGTTGGGGAGATGGCTCGGTTTGTAGAACATATTCCTCTCAAGCATGAGGACCGGAGTTTGGCTCCCAGAGGCCATGTGAAAAGCTGAGTATGGTGGCTCACAATTGTAATCCCACAGGCAGTGCAACCCCAGTATCTTGCTGGTCACCTTAGCCTAGGCTACTTGATGAAGTTCCAGGCCAATTAGAGACCCTGTCTTAAGAAGATAACAGGTGCCTGAAGATACATGCTGTGACCCTCTGGCTTTCACATGCATTCCCCATACACATACACACAAATTTTATAATGCAGACTCTCCCTGTATGTGTATATATGCATGTGTATCAACACATATGTAGTTTGTTTTGAGACAGGATCTAACATAGCTCCAGGCTGGCCTTGAACTAACTATGTAAGGTAGGCTGGCTTTCAACTACTGATCCTTTGGACTTTACCTCCCAAGTACTGGGATTCCAAGCAAGCACCGCCACATGCAACTTCTCTTTATGTGCTTTAAATATCTATCTTGGCCCCTCATTCTCTCATACCTGAAGTTTAAAGGATTGTCTCCCAGCCATTTCTTTTTGTGCATTTTCAGCTGCCCTGTTTTGGCTTGGTGGGAAATACTTCTAGATGTGCTTCAATCTTTCAACAGCCTTGGTTCTGGAGTGTCAGTCTGAAGAAATCTGCCACTCTAGAGTGGAATTGCTTGCTGTTCCAGGGCCACGCTAGCTGGTGGAAGATCTGGAACTAGAATGCTGCTCAGAGAGGAATGAAAATCAAGAAAGATATATAAGCAGGTGGAAAATTATTCATCTGATCCACAGACAAATATGCCAAAGTCCAGAAACAGAAAAGTCTCTTGTGATTACTGCACGTGAAGTTAGTGGGAAAATGGGTAGAAATTCCACCCCAGTTTCCATTATGCTTAAGAGCTGGATAGCAGCTGGGCTTAGAGCAAGCCCCTATTGTTCAGCTGCATTGGTCCCATGGTAGGGGTCGTGGGAAGTCATCCATCTTGGTTCCAAATGCACCTTCAAAGTAGCTCTGGAGAGAAAATGCAGTTTCTCTCCAGTTGACCCTACCGTGGTTCCTAAGCCTGGAGTGAGAGAATTTACCCAACTTTGACCCAACTAAAGGCAGGAGTGGCAGGAATTCTTTCAGATGGATGGAAGTGGTTGGAGATGAAAACACTTCCCTGGAGGTGTTTGGAAACAGTTACCTTCCTTGGCGGTCTGGACCAGGTTACCAGCTTGAAGATATTTCATTCAACTGAACCCTAGAGTGCAGTGAAACTAGCTGTAACCTCTTCAGACCTGTTTCCTCAGCTAGAAAAAGCTCTCGAGTGCAACGATTTCCAAGGCTACTCCCAGACAGCACCAAACATCATTTATCACGACTGTGGTCTGCTGAGGTGCGCATTGCATACTCATGCAATGATGGCTCATTGCATACTCATGAGGTACAAGAGTCCTGCAATGTTTAACAGGCGGGCGTGTGCAGTGTCACCTGAACACAGCGTTCAGGGACTAAAGAAAAAGGGCCACACTAAAATGGGCATACTCTCGAGAGGGCTCCTAACTGTGGTCCGCGAAGGCTTCCCAGCACGGACACCAGTAGCACCTCGAGTATACTAGCTACTGCCGGACCCCGCACCTACGTTAGGAGTTCAGATGTCAACACGCGCATGTGCGGGAGGCAGAGCGCGCAAAGGCGGGCAGATCCGAGGCACCTGGTGGACAGGGGAGAACGACGTAATGTCGCCCAGCACAGGACGCCGCCGGAGACCACCGTTCTCAGGCCAGCAGAGCTCAGCGCACAGATTCACCGCTCAGGGACGCTCGTCCGCGGGCGAGGTCAGACCCTGGCTATTGGCTCCGGAGAACAAAGGGGCCGCCCCGCGGGCTGCTCCGATAGGGCCGGGAGTGTCATCTGAGCCGCACAGCCAATCCGCAGACAGAGCTATGCAGGGCGGCCAGCCAATCACGGGCGCCTACCCGCCCCGCCTGCCCCGGGACTGGCCGTGGCCGGGAGCCGGGTGCCCAAGTCGCCCCTTGCGTAGCAGTTCCCGTTAACCTTAGCTACAAAGTCAAAGGTATTTATTTCCCAGGCCCCCACCCCACCCCGAGTCCCTGTGCATTCCGGCAGGAGGGGCGGTGCAGGGATGGACCAGCGCCCGGCCGCTGCTCCGTTGCTGCTCCGGAGCTGCTCCGCTGTCCCGGGCTGAAGAGGAAGGATGGGTCCGGGGCCTTGAGGTGCCCCGAGTCCCGCGCGCACCTCAGTCCCAGGTCCCAACTTTCTGCACCACCAGCACCCAGCCTGGCAGCGGGGAGAGACCTGAGGCTGGCTGGGAGGGCGGCAGGCCAGGGCAGCGAGGTCAAGGGGTAGGACGGTTGGAGAGCGGAGAGTCTCCGCGCCGCCCCTCTGGTGGTTCTGAGTTCTCTGTCTGCCCACCCCACCCCCACCCCCGCGTAGACGCGCTTCTGGAGACAGGAACCCCAGTGTTGGTTACAGAAAGGCTTAGAGTAGGTGATCCCCAAGTGAGCGATTCCGTGACCTGGGATGAGGATGGAGGTGGAGAACAAGCGAGAGAAGTTACAGCTGTGTGCGCGTTTTCGGGGGGAGGGGGTTCCCGAGACTATTCAAGTAAAATGGTTGCAGCAGCTTCAGTGGGTGTGATGTCCGGCGACCTAGATCCAGAATGGTCTCCAGCTGCAGCGGAGGCTGGGTGTGGTCACCTGAGGTTGGAGGCAAGTGACAATCCAGGCTCCGCATTTTTGTTTGTCCCGTTTTGTTTCTTACCTGTGTAAAGCGATTGCATGAAAACGGTCCATAGCATTTGTGTCCTGCCAGTTCCACGGCTCCATGGTTCTGTGCTTCTCCCAGTCAGTTGTGGCTGAGGAACTGACATTTATTTAAATAAGCCCTCATAACCGTGTTTTGCAGTGGTCTACAAGGCTGGGCCCGGATTGTTGTGCTGCGGTAGAGGCATTCTGTATCAGGGAGTGTTTGATCTTCGGTGATAACAGAAAACACTGATGAGGACAGTTACCCTAAGTACTTGTTTGGATGACATAGAAACATTAGCTTTGTCTGTCTCTGGGAAGGGGTATGGGCAAGGTCACTGCCAGACAGGTCAGAGGCGTGCAGGTGGGTGAGGAGACAAGAAACCTGGGTATTGGGTGATAACATATATGGGGCAATGGGGAAAGGTAACCAGAGACTAAATTTTGAATGACCTTGCCAAGATGTTTTGGCTAAATCTCCAAGTGTCTGGGAGCCCTTGAAGTATGTTAAGGGAGTAAAATGTTCAAATTTCAGTTTTAGAAAAATATTTGGGTTCTAGGTGGCAGATGGATTGGAGGGACCAAGAAAATCAGTAAAACTTTCAGGTTATATTTATTGTGTGTGGGGGGGGGGGGGGGAGGGAGGAAAGGAGAGAGAGAGAGAGAGAGAGAGAGAGAGAGAGAGAGAAGAAGAAGAAGAAGAAGAAGAAGAAGAAGAAGAAGAAGAAGAAGAAGAAGAAAGGAGAGGAGAGAAGAGAACACAGTTTTGGGAGTTGGCTCTCACACTCTACCACGTGGATCACATGGGTTCTGGGTATCAGACTTAGGTCAACAGGTTTACATGTCAAGCACTTTTACCCACTAAGCCAGTGGTTCTCAACCTTCCTAAGGCTTCAACCCTTTAATACAGTTCCTTGTGTTGTGACCCCCAACCATAAAATGTTTTGAAGTTACTACTTCATAACTGTAATTTTGCTACTGTTAGAATTGGTCTATAAGTATCTGTTTTCTGATGGTCTTAGGCGACCCATAGGTTGAGAACTAATGCACTAAGTGATCTCACTGACTTTTTAAAGTAATTTAAGTGAGAAACAGTGAGAACTGAACTTAGAATTGACAGGTGGGGTTCCTGATTCCCGTTCTAGGTGTGATGTGGAAGCCTGGAAGGACTTTGCCATACTTGGGTGTGGGCTCAAGGGAGAAACTTGGGTTGATGATTTAGACTTGGGTTAACTCAGCTCACCCAAAGTGGGTAGAGGGGAAAGGATCTGCTGCTTTCATGTGGGCTAGGCCCTGGAGGAGCTCACACTGCACAGACTGCTGGGCACAATCTAGTCATCATATCCCATAAAGCAACTCAGGGCTTCCTCCCTCCCTAAGTTCTATTTCTTAGAGTAAATGTGTTAATATGGCTCTGGATATTCAAAGACTTTAAAAAATTTTTCAAAGATAGGGTTTTATGTAACCCAGGCTACTGTTGAACCTGAAATGTAGCTTAGGCTGGCCTTGAACTCCTGGGGTTCCTGTTTACTGAAAGCTTGGATTACATGAAGTTCCTACTATATTCAACTTTGAGAAGACTTTATCAAGATTGCTTCTGTTTCTGTTGTCACAAGTGGATGTGTAGTGATTTGTGTTGATGTGCCTCACATCGGCATGCCTGTATGATGCTGGAAATGCATCATTTTAAAGAGACTTATTTTTGCTTTATGTGTCCGGGTGCTTTGCCTGTGTGTATCTCTATGCACCACATACATGCAGGCAGACCAGAGAGGGAGTAAGATGTTCTAGAACTGGAGTTACACACTGGTGTCACGTGGTTGCTGGGAACAGAACCCCATCCTCTGCAAGAGTGGCAAGTGCTCTTAACTACCAGGTCACCTCTCCAGCCTCCGTGCCTGTTTTAGACACTTTCCTGTGTTTACAAGTCCAGTCCTCCAGCCCTCCACGTGTCTGGGGGACACGCTGCAGTGTTGCCCGGCTCCCAGTGCGTGTTTGAAACTGCAGCTAATACAGGACTGTACTCAGTCTTTTCTGGCACATACATCTGACAGTCTACTTTATACATGAGACACAGAGAGGGGGTAAGATCAATAAATGTTACAATATAACAGTTATGACAGTGTGCTATAATAAATGTCATGGGGTTCTTGGGTCTCTCAAAAGGTCTTTTCTATTCTACCAGGTGAGGTTGGCCATGGCTAACTGGATCTGGAAAGCACACTGTGGGTGAAGGGGTTACTGTGCAGTATGGCAGGTATCCATTCTGTGTCTTTGAACTTGTGTTTCTCAGCTTCCTGTTGGCCGTTGGTCATGTTTGACTGAAATCCATTCCCAGGCAGAGTAGATGTGTTGGTGGTGACAAAGGACTGGAGCCAGAGGAGAGTCTGCTTTAAGTCTTCACCCTAACTACCCAGTTCAGTGTGTGTGGGCCCTTTTGTGTCAGGGCTCCAGCCAGGCAAGGCTGTGCCCTCCTATATCTCACCCCCAGGAAGACAGCAGTGGCCTTGGCTGTCAGTCACAGTGGGACAACCACATGTGGCCTTTGAGCACTTCCATGTGACCAGCATGCTTGAGAAACTGAATTTTAAAAGTAAATTTATTTGAATTTAAGGATGCTTGTTGTTGTATCTATTAATGGTTTGTGTATTTTTATTTTAAGGGCATTGGTGTTTCACCTGCATGTATGTCTGTGTGAGGGTGTCAGATCCCCTGGAGCTGAAGTTACAGGCAGTATGAACTGCCATGTGTGCTGGGAGTTGAACCCTGGTCCTCTGGAAGTACAGCCAGTGCTCTTAACCTAGGAACCATCTTTCCAGCTCCTCTGAATTTAAATAACCACATTTGGGCATAGAAGGCAAACTCCTGAAACTGAGGGACTAGGGTTTTAGGTTTGTCTTGGCTGCTGGTGCCCTCCAGGTAAGTCTCGTACTTTCCCTTGGAGGCTACATAGTTTTGGAGAGTGCTCCATCTGTCCCCCCCAATCTATCCTGATGCCACCATTTACATGACCCCTGGCAGGATTTCCTTAGCTAAAGGACAATGTGGGCTTTGCTTGCTGAGTGCTTGATACTTGTCCGTTTTTTAGCAGCTAGTGATATTCTCCTTGTTCGAGCTGACACTTCCTCTCTCTTTCCCCAGGTCACTGTCAAGGAAGCCCGTGACCCCATCCTCAGATCCCTGTGGGCTTGGGTGATGCACATCCTCTTCCCCAGGGGAGAGCTAAGAACCTCCTTGGCACAGAGGTACAATTGTTCCCCTCACCCGTCCCTCTGCCGATGCCCTGGGGAGGCTGGCAGGCAGGGAAAGCAGGCAGAAGGATGATGTCACTGGTGGGTGCCCTGAGGACAGGCAGGGTCAGGGAGCGCTGGGAAAGATGTGTTTGCAAGAAAGGAAAGTGGGGGTCGGGGGGAGGACAGTGGCCATGTGGGGAGGGCCCTGAGGCAGGCTGTCTCCTGCCTGGGTCTCCGGGAAGGTAAAGAGGAGTAGATGAGAGCTCAATGGGATTGGGACCTCGTGGGACCTCTGGGCTGAGAAAAGCCAGTGGCCCGGCTTTTGTCATCGTAAGACCTGCTCTGCTGGTGATGAGATACGAAGTCCAGAAGTACTGTCCACTTCTCACTTCCATTCCCGGGCAGGAGGAGGAGGGGTGAGTGGGGAGACCTGGACAGGTCCCTGAGTTGCTTGTCTCTGTCACTGGGCCTCACTTCATTTCTTCTTCTTCACCCCGTGTCTATGCTGACACCAGCGTCCCTTGTTACCCCCGTGTCCCAGCCCTCACGGCCTGCTGCAGGCCACAGTCTCCTCTGTTTCTGCAGTTGGCAGAGCAGCTGATGGCCTGGGGACTTCCCATCAGCGGAGTTCACAGCCAAACCATAACCTGACCCAGTGTGGGTCTCCAGGCTCCAGCAGGCCACAGGAAGATGGAGGTGGTCAGAGACCTTATCTTGTGTATGTCCTGTGCTCGTAGTTCTCATGGTGATGGAAAGAAGAGAGGGTCAAGACTGGGGTTCAGGCCCCCTGTGGTAGGCCAGCCTGTCTTCCTGTCTCTTGAGGCTGTGGGGGTACCACTTAGCTCCTATGTCTGGCTAGGGTGTTCAGGTGGAAAGCCTGCTCACTTGCTTCCTGGGTGTCTCTCCTGTCAGCTGACTGGTGTGTCAGGTGGGTTATGGGGAGGGACAGTGTCAGTGGCATGGCAGATGATGGAATGAGAGACACACTGGGAGGGTGTGCCATGGGGACATGGAGGACTTGAGGAGTCCCTGAGCCGGGCCCACCCTGGACTTGGCTTTCCTAGCCTGTGTTCTGCAGACATGTAACACTTGAGCATACAGGAAGTAGGTCTCAAAAGACATGGCCTGCCTCCACATATCTCTGTCTTTTCTGTATCCCCCCATTTCTCTCCTCATCCCTTCAGGCCTGTGTGGGTCTCCTTCCTTCTTTTCCCACGTCTGTTCCTGCTGAGACCCCAGAAGAGTTGCCCTTCCTGCCTGATGTGGCCTGGCTGTGCACAGGCTGGGTCACCGGGAACCAAACCCTTATGGTTCCACTTTTGAAACAGTTCTTAGAAGCCAGGGTGGATGAAGTGGTGCTCTGGCTGGGCGGTTTAGGGATGCTCTGACTGGGTGGTTTAGGGGTGCTCTGGCTGGGTGGTTTAGGGTCTCAGGTGTGGTGTAGGTCGAATCCTGACCCTCTAGCTCTGTTCTGCCTGCCAGGCCTGCCCTCTCTCAGTCTGGCCAGGTGACCTGCGTTTATGGTCCTCTAGGCCTCTTGAGGTGGTCTCCAAGGTGTGGGATGCAGAAACTCACATACATAAATAGAGGGAGCTCCAGTCCCCAGATGTCCCTCTGGGGCTTGCCTTCAGCTTCCTGCTGCTCCCTCCTCTCTGCCACCAGGGGGTCTCAGCATCTCTGAGAAAATGCAGTGAGAGTGCTTCCCAGACCCCCATGCAGAAACAGAACCACAAACAAAGCCTGCTGCCTCCACAGAAGAGCCCCACTGGGGTAGAGGAGAAAGAAAGGTTGGGCCCCCGCCCCCCCTTGGGTAAATGTTAGTGTGAATGATAACTTGGCTAGACAGTGGAACTCAAGCTCCAGATGTAGCCCAGGCAGATGCCTCCCACTGCACAAGCATGTTCTCACAACAAATCATGGCTGGCCGTCAGACAGGAGGATGTCACATGTCACATGAGTCTACCTGGTCATTGGGGTGACCATCCGTTAGGTAATTGCCCTTATCCAAATTAAAAATAAATACCATGTTTTTCCTCAGTATCAGAGCTTTATTGGGGGGACGGACAGAAGAGTGACCAGGCCTGTGAAAGACACGTGTGGGAGAGAGAGGGGCGGGGAGGAGAAGAGAGCAGAAGGCAAACGTCATATTTTTATGAAAGAAAGGAAAAGTTTGCTGCCCAGGTGCTAGCCTGCCAGAGGGAGGCATCCAACTTTCTTGAGAAGAGAGGCCTCTGGCTTCCTGCCTGCTTTATCTCCAATGGATGGCTCCCGGCCCTTGAAGAAGACAGTGGGTTGTTAAGCTTATGTAGAGGCTTATTTAGTTTTGAAAAGATTTACATTTGTTTAGAGAGGACAGAGCCAGAGCTTAACAACTAGAAATTTCTAAAGAAGATGCTCCCAGAAAAGGAAATATTTCCTCCCCGCCTTGCATCCGGGGTTTGCATTTCTAGTCAGGGCTCTGATTTCTAGTCTGGGGAAGCACTCCCAGAACAAACTCAGGAATGTGGCCTGGGGGACGTCTTATTGAGGGCTGGTCTCTAGGGCCCAGAGTTGGTTTTCTAGTGCAGATAACGCAAACAAAGGTACCCAGAAGTCCCTGTCTGGGGCTACGTGAAACCAGCTTTGGATTTCTATAGGGCAACCAGCCACAAAGTCCTGGTTGTGCTAAGGGGGAATTGTTGGGTGAAGCTGGACCCCAACCTTAGGAGAGACAGTCACACCAACGTGGTGGATAGCATGAGCCCACCTGTGAGCGCTCAAAGCCATGTTTGGGAATACACAGACCAGAAAAGAGCCTGTCAGGTGGTAAAACCTGTTGGAGGTGAGCTGGGGAGTGTAGCTCAGTTGGTAGAGTGGATGCAGAGCATGCTGGGAGCCTTGAGTTCTATCTATCCCTAGATGGCATAGAAAGCCAGGCCTGGTGGCACAGGTCTGTAACGGTGGCTCTAGGGAGATGGAGTTGGAGGCTGTGAACTGAAGGCCATCCTTGAGTGCACAGCAAACAAGGCCAGCCTGGTCTACACAAGACAGTGCCTCACACTCTCCTCAACTTGGGGGATGGAAAGGAAAAGTGAGGGGTCCCAGGGCAAGCCAGCTGCTCTGGTAAGGTGATGTTCAAGCAGAAGGAAGGAAGAGTGAGGCGGGCCGAGATTATAGGGAGGGACAGAGCAGAGGGATCAAAGCCTGGGGCATCCAAGCAGCCATGTGGTCTGTCTCAGGCCGTACCCCAGCTATAAAGGGAAGCAGTTAGAGATTTTCAAAAGATGATTGTAAAATAAGGTTGATGAATGCTGGATCATGAACTAGGGAGTGGTGAGCCAGCATGTTCTTGGTGGTGGTGGCGGAGGCGGCTGTGAGATGTCATGAAGGGGTTTGTTCTAGGATATTGGAAGACTTTCCCACTGACGTAGGAAATGTGGGAGATGGTCTGCTTTCCCGGTTGTTTTAGTTTTGTTGATAGTGTTGGGATGGAATTCCAGGCCTTGCACATGCTAGGCAAGCACTCTGCCGCAGTCACATCCCCAGCCCCTCCAGGTGTCTTCTTGAACAGGTCCCCCATATCTAACCTCACCTGAGGTACCTGGCTCTCAGGTGCCATGCCCTTCATATGACCTCTACCCATGCCGAGGGTATGGATTCTGAGGCTTTGGCGTGGGAGTTATGGAATTTGCACACATTCAGCTGTTTAGCCATCTCTGTATCTCTGGGCACATCAAGGCCTCTCTCAGGCCCAGTTTCTTCTTTGTCCATGAGAATTGTGCCCACTTACCTTCCCATCTGCACATTTCACCCAGGAGTGAATAGAACTCTGAACAAAAGCATGGGCTGTGAGATGGGAGAGCGCTGGGAAAATGGGTTTTCACTGTGCCGCTGACCATTCTTTCTCTTTTCTTCCATCTTACCCCAGGGGGCAGGGCTGAGACCTCATCAGCACTGATGCAGGGGGAGGTCTGCAGGGATGGAGAGCATCCTCGTTGCCAATGGCTCAGGTAAGAGAAGTCAGCCTCCCCCTCCCAAACCCTTACCCTCCTCGGAGCCAAATGTAAGTTGCCTCCCTCAACCAGTATCTTCTAGAATGTAGGATTTCGGTGTGGGGACCAGGACTTTGGAGGTCATCCAAAGAATAAACAAAGACAGTAATGTTGGGAGCATAAAGAAGGCAAAGCCAGCCCTGTGAGACACAGAAGGCCGGGTAAAAAGCGGGGTGCCGTTTTCAGTGCTGGGACTGGGATTTGACGACGCCTTGCCAGTTAGACTTGGGGAATGAGCTCTCTGGGTAGGGCGGTTGGCTAAGAGAAGCTGTTGTTTATGACCATCAAGCCAGACTACTAGAGATCCCAGGGTCACGCAGAGTTCAGGGTCCTCATCATTCTGCAGGCTGCTGTGATGTCAAGCAGCAGGCAGTCTGGGGGTTTCCCAGGCCAATGCTTCCTGGAGTGGAAAAATTTCCTGCCTGGCATTCTGTTATGAGAATGGGGAGCAGTGCCTGTAGGCCTGAGACTTTCATCACACTTGTGCGCCATGGGGCAGGCAGAAGTTCAAGCACACTCCCTTCCTCAGCCGTGGACCTATGGGGTCTGTGCTGGGTCCAGATCCCTCTATGCTCTGAAGCAGGCGGCTGGAGAAGAGCTCTGTCCAGGGTCATCTTTCCGGTTGGATGTCAAGGCTAAGCTTAACTAGATAAGGCATTAAACATGGGGGCCTCTGGGTTATTTCAATAGACACTGTGTCAATCAGGGACAGTGATCTCTTTTCATTGAATAAACCTCAGACTCACTGGCAGGTTAGATACTTGGCACCAAATACTTCCTTTGCCCGGATTTCAGTGCAGGTCAGGGGACAGTCCTATAATCAGTTTAACTCATTACACTTGGATATTCAATTCCTGCCAATATAGAATTGAAGCCACTGCCTGCCTTCTTAAGCATGGCTTACTGGAATGAATTCTCATGACCAGGCACAGAGAAGACCAAAATTTATTTAGAACTGATTTTTATTAATGCTATGCACCAGGAATCTATTGTATTTTCCCTAAAAGAAAATGTCTTAGTTATTCTTCTGTTTCTGTGATGAAACACCATGACCAAGGCAACCTGTAAGAAAAATAGTTTGGCTTATGGTTTCAGAGGGTTAGAGTCCATAATGGTGGAGCGAGAGAACAGCTGAGGGTTCATGATCCACAACCATCAGACAGAGAGACAGACAGACAGACAGACAGAGAGGAGAGCACACTGGGAATGGCTCCAGTCTTTGGAAACCTCAAAGCCTCCCCCCAGTGACACATCTCTTCCAATAAGATCTCATTTCCTTGTACTAACTGGGGACCAAGATTTCAACTGTATGGTTCCCTTTGGTGGGCATTCTCATTCAAACTACCAAAGAAAGCGTTGGCACTCAGACCTTTGTCTCTTCAGTAAAGTTTAGTGGTTTTCTTTACAAACATTTTCTATGCTTTTTAAGACACTCACAATTTATAATGACTGTTGTCTGTTTTTAAAAGTGATTAATTTTGTATGCTTTTGTGTGTGACAGTCTTGCTGAACCATAGTATCACCATTTTGTTAGTGGGTTTTCTGGTATACCCAAGTTAATAATCATACGCACCTGAGAGTTTTTTTTTTTCTCTTTCAAGTATCTTTGTGTTTTTCTCTTCTATCTTTGGCTGATTCCTCAGGGTTAAAAAGTATCAATGAGAATACGTGTCCTTATTGTGTTCTGAATACTGTCTTCTATCCCTTGCTGCTGACTAGAAAGCTTGCTGTAGTGTTAGTATACATTTTTTGTCATCTTGAATTTCCTTATATCCCTAGTTTGCTAATGTCCTCCCTCCTGAAATGCCTGAAATTTTTTCTTTTTTTTTTTTTCTTTTTTTGAGACAGGGTTTCTTTGCATAGCTTTGGAAACCAGGCTGGCCTCGAACTCACAGAGATCCGCCTGCCTCTGCCTCTCGAGTGCTGGGATTAAAGGCGTGCACCACCACCACCGCCTGGCAAATAAATGTATGAAGTATAATTTTTTTTTTAGATTTATTTATTTATTATGTATACAGAAGAGGGCACTAGATCTCATTGCAGATGGTTGTGAGCCACCATGTGGTTGCTGGGAATTGAACTCAGGACCTCTGGAAGAGCAGTCGGTGCTTTTAACCTCTGAGCCATCTCTCCAGCTCCGATGACTGAAATTTTTCATGTGACTTTTTCTGCATCTGTTGGAAATGCTGTAAGGTAGACTTTTTTTTTTTTTTTAATATGCCAGGGAATCAATTACAGGCCTTGTGCTGCTAGCAAGCACTCTACAACCTCAGTTGATACTTCACCTTTAATAAGATAATATCGAGAGTTATATCAAGCCATCTTTACCTTTTCTGGGGAAAAATCCCAGCAAGGCTGTAATATTTCTAATTCTGCTGAACTTCTTTGCAAATGTGTGTGTTTGAGGGGCAGTGAAGCTGCAATTCCTGCCTATTCCCATTCTTCTGTGCCTGTCTTGTCGATGCTCCCTGCCCTCATCCTCTCCTCTCCCCTTCCTCCTTCCCTCCTAGTTACTGACTAGTTCTTATCAATTAAAACACATTTTTGTTTTTGAGTGCTGAGTGTGTGTCTGTGAGTGTGCACCTGTGAGTGTGCACCGCACATGTGCAGGCTCCCACAGACTCCAGGAGAGAACGGCAGATCCCGAGAGCTAGAGTTACAGCGGGTTTGAGTCACCCCACCTGAATGCTGAAGCCGAATTCAGAGCAGGACATGCTCTTCAATGCTGAGCCATCTCTCGTACTTCCTTTGAACTTTTTATAGTGTGTTGATACAGCTATGTAGTTTATAACCCAGTTTGGGCTAGAATTCAGCTTTCACGTTAATCTCTTGTAAACATTTATATAATCAATTTTTTTAACCTGCTCTTATTTAAAATCATTTTAAAATGTGTTTTTATTTTTAAATTATTTATTTTTGTTCTTTTAAAATGGTCTCTTTAGGGAGCTTATGTAGCCCTGGTTGTCCTGGAACTTACTATGTAGGTGAGGCTAGCCTCAAACTCACAGAGCTCTGCCTCCTTCTGCTTCCCAAGTGTTGGGATTAAAGGATTACACTGCTATGCTAGGCCATTTTTATTATTTATTTATTTATTTATTTATTTATTTTATTTTTTGGGTTTTCAAGACAGGATTTCCCTGTGTAGCTTTGCACCTTTCCTGGAGCCCACTTGGTAACCCAGGCTGGCCTCAAACTCACAGAGATCCTCCTGCCTCTGCCTCCCTAGTGCTGGAATTAAAGGCATGTGCCACCACTGCCTGGCCATTTTTATTTTTATATGTATGCATATTTTGCCTGCATGTGTCTGTGCACCACATGCATGCAGTGCCCATAGAGGCCAGAAGACAACATCATTACAGTTGATTTATGAGCCGCCTTCTGGGCACTGGGAACTGAACCCTGGTCCTCTGGAAGAGCAACTGGTGCTCTTAACCACTGAGCCATCTCTTCAGTACTTTTAACCTGCTTTTGAATTCATTTTAATTTATATTTTCTTGTAATATTATTTACTTTATATTTATGAATTTAGTGATATAAAGGCTATATATGATATTTTAGTATTTTTTGAATCCTTTAGTACTTTGTGAGACTTTGCTTTTAACTCTATTAATCTTTTTTTTCTACTTCTTTGAATGTGTTGCTTTGCTGATGCTGAAGCTGAAATCTGTTGCTTGCAAATCTTCTTGGCTCATGACTATTTCATACTGCCTCCTTTTTATCAGCTGTGAGCTTCTTACTGGCAATAACACACAAAGGAAGGTGCACACGTTACATTCTTACAGAGCAGCCCACCTATGTAACCAGGACCTACATTAAAGAAGAACACAGATAGGACCTCAGAGCTGTTCCTCTGTGATGGGCCACGATCTAACTCACAATCGTTTTATCAGATTTGGTGTTTATATAAGTGAATTGCATCTATATGCTGTCCTTTCTAAAGCAGTCTTCACTAGCTTCTTACCACCGGGAGCCTGGGTGTAAGCTGTGGGCTGGTCGCTGTTGCCCTGAGCTCTAGTGCAGTGGTTCTCAACCCATGAGTTGTGATTCCTTTTCGGGTAAATGACCCTTTCATAGGGCCTGCATATCAGATATTTACATTATGATTCATAGTAGTAGCAAAATTACAGGTATGAAGTAACATTGAAATAATTGTATGGTTGGGGGTCACCACAGCATGAGGAACTGTATTAAAGGGTGGCAGCATTAGGAAGGTTGAGAACCGCAGCTCTAATGGATTACACTTTCACTAAAAGGGCATGGAATACCTTTTTCCATGCTGAGCCTTTGGGGCCTACCTCCTCATTCTTGGTTTTGTGAGAGAAAGATGGAGGCCCTTCCAGTGGTGTGTTCCTGCTCCATAGCTACTGCATTGGAGCAGGGGCCCTGCCAGTGGAGACAAAGGGTCGGTGACTCAGGGTGTGGTAGCCTTAACCACTGAGGGCCTGGGCATGCCTTTGCCTAGAAAGCTCCCAGTGTCCATTCTCCTAGAAAAAGAACAGCAAGTTTTAGTTTGGTGAGATGGGTCAGCAGGTGATATTCTTACAGGGCAGGAGATGGTCTTACAGGGCAGGAGATGGTCTAACAGGGCAGGAGATGGTCTAACAGGGCAAGCCTGACAGCCCAAGTTCAACACCCAAAACCTACATGAAAGTGGACCTCCACATATCGACTTTGCATCTGCCTACCCACACAAACACACACGTGCACACACATGTATACACACAGAGTTGCTTTTAAAAACAATGGTAATTTTGAACATTGGCCATTGTCTTTCTCTCTGGGTCAGGCAGCATCACTGCCTGGGTTCTTTAACATCTCTGCATCCGCTGGACCTTGGTTGGAGAAGGCAGGACAGCTTGTGCATGAGGGACCCCATGGCCTTGGCAAGCCAGCCGTGCACTTGTTTTTACTCTTCTGTGGGCTGTCACCTTCTGCCTGCCCATCTAGGTCCTTCAAGTCTTCCCTACCCTCATCTTTCTTATCCATGTTTTTCCCTCCATTGAAAACTGTTTTGCCTTCACTCTTTCAGCTGGCCCCACCCTTCCCCGCACCTCTTCCTCGCTAAGCTCTTTGCATCCCACGAAGATGTCTTCTGACTTCTCCCTTTGCCTCCGTAGGAGATGGGCTGCCGGGGATCAAGCAGGAGAAGCCAGAGTGGCTGCTGCAGACTGCCGTGTCTCAGGCCGCGCTTCCGGAGAAGGACAAGGAAAACATATTTCAGCAGCAGGGCGTCCTCCCACCGTGCCAGACCGTGGGGCGGCCCTGGGCTCTGGGGTCACAGGAGGAGATTGGAGGTGCATGGTGGGTCCCACCTCCTGAGCAGACTACTCGAGTTCCGGGGACAGCTCCAGGCCCTCTGAGCCCGGCACTTCCTGCGGGTGGGGGTCACTTCGTGTGTGTGGATTGTGGGAAAAGGTTCAGCTGGTGGTCATCCCTGAAGATCCACCAGCGCACACACACGGGCGAGAAGCCTTACCTCTGCAGCAAGTGTGGCAAGAGCTTCAGCCAGAAGCCTAACCTGGAGCGCCATCAGCGCCACCACACCGGCGAGAGGCCCTTCTGCTGCCCAGAGTGCACAAGACGCTTCAGTCAGAAGCAACACCTACTCAAGCACCAGAAGACGCACTCTCGCCCCGCCACCCACGCGTGTCCAGAATGCGAGCGCTGCTTCCGGCACCAAGTGGGCCTTCGCATCCATCAGCGAGCGCATGCCCGGGACCGCCTGGGTGCCCGTGTCAGCTTGCAGGAGATGCTCCGGTATGCTGCTGTGCGCCGCCGGGCCTACCGCCTGCGCCCTGGATCCCCACGCGGGCGCTCCGAGTGGGTCTGGCTGGGGCTCTGCCAGGGATGGTGGGGCCAGCACGGGGTACGGATAGCAGCCCATGGCCGCTTAGGTCCCAGTGAGCAGCGCCAGTTCATCTGTAATGAGTGCGGTAAGAGCTTCACGTGGTGGTCATCGCTGAATATCCATCAGCGCATCCATACAGGCGAGCGGCCCTACGCGTGCCCTGAATGCGGCCGCCGCTTCAGCCAGAAGCCCAACCTCACAAGGCACCTGCGCAACCACACGGGCGAGCGGCCGCACCCATGCTCGCACTGTGGCCGCAGCTTCCGCCAAAAGCAGCACCTGCTCAAGCACTTGCGCACACACCAGCCTGGCGCCCAGTCCGCAAGGTGCACCAGCTGTGGACAGAACTACCCCAGCCGTGCGGCACTGCGGGCCCACCAGCGAGTACATGCCACAGCAGAGCTGCTGCGTTCGCGGTCTGCAGTCCAGGGGGGTGTGCCTGGTTCAGAGCCACAAGCTGAGACTGCCCGGAGTGTGGCTGTGAAGCCCCACGGTCCCCAGGGTGTCAAGGAAGTGCTGTGTGGTCAGAGGTGCGAGACCCTGGCTGCACCCAGTGAGCAGCGCCAGTTCATCTGTAACGAGTGCGGCAAGAGCTTCTCATGGTGGTCAGCGCTCACCATCCACCAGCGCATCCACACTGGTGAGCGGCCCTATGCCTGCCCAGACTGCGGCCGCTGTTTCAGCCAAAAGCCCAACCTCACACGACACCGGCGCAACCACACCGGCGAGAGACCCTACCTGTGCACTGCCTGTGGCCGTGGATTCCGTCAAAAGCAGCATCTGCTCAAGCACCAGCGTGTGCATCGCGGAGCTCAGGCGCCACACCGCCACCCAGAGGAGGAGGAAGAGCTGTAGTGTGTGCAACTCCCCCCCCACCCCCAGGCTACCCTCCCGCCCCGTGCAGCTAATGGTGGTGGGTGGTAGAATGAGTGCCTGCAGGGTGTTATTTGGGGAACAGGAGGGCCAGGAATGCTGACTCTTGATGCTCCCCAAGTTAGAGCCCATTGCAAGGCTCCTCAAGGTTCCGAGGCCCGAGGATGGTATTCCAGAAGCCTGAAAAGTGGCTAGTGGGGGAGGTGAGATCAAAGTTCTGAGTGTCCGTGATGGGAATGTGTTCATTAGTACACCATTCAGAATTGGCCCTCAGCTGTAGGCACCTTGTGAAAGGCTGTTGGGATCCCTAGGAAAGCCTCCTTGTGTGAAATGGCCTGGAACTGATCAATGGTAACACTGCCCTGTCACATAGGCTACAAGATGGTTAGCGGGGTCATCCACATGGGAAGATGGTCACAGGCTCCAGGATACCAGCAATAGAGCAAAGGTTTTGGCTAGGAGGGGGTAATTATTTCCCCAGCACCAAGGACAGTGCCACCTGTGCGGTGTTGGATAATTTGATGGTCTCTCTCCAACTGAGTGTCATGGTGCTAGGTGTGGCAGACCCGGCCATAGAACTGATTGTGTGTATGGTGACTAAGGGTTGCGCCACAGTCACATGGTTTCAGCTGTAGCTTGGCTGCTTTGGAAAGTGGATGTGCAAGGGTGGGCCATCTGTTCCATGTGTGTGGGTTTCTATGGCTGACTTGGGTCCGTCCGTCCCCATACTGGTGTTGGAGGAAAATGAAGGACTGAATATTCCACGTGGTGTCACTGTCCTTTCTGAATCATCCTTACCTATGTATGTGTGCTCCCTATGAGTCCGAGGGTGTTTGTGAGGGTTGCCTTTCATGTGTCCTGTTCCTACCTGCTGCCCAGGCTGGAGAGTGGTTTTCTGTCATCTACTCTCCTTCAGGTCAGTTCCATGTGCCTTCCCACATACTGCCCCCTGCTCATCCCTCTGAGGTCACCTCTCCTCCCTGTGTAGAGCAGGGTAGCTGATGTCCTGGTGCTGCCAGAAGCCAAGGTCAAACCTCCCAGAGGGCTAAATTACTGATTTATGAGTATATCGACCAGATTGGGACTGCAAAGCATTGGCTCCGTAAGGGATCTGTGTACTAAGCCTTGTGCTAGATGAGCAGAACATGGCCTCTGCCCTTGCTGAAGGACTTCCTGGGGAATCCTTTTGATATGCTGTACACTGTCACGGCCTGCATGCTCCACTCTTGAACAGATGGTTTTCAGCCCTGGCCCTGTTAACAAGACTTTCTTATTCATGACCTCATCTAATCCCATGTGGTCTGTGGTGCAGGCTAGGCGGTGACATTACCATTTGACATGAGGGAGAGGGGGTTGGTAACTCGACTTGTCCACCAGGTCATGTTCTACACTGCTGGCAGGTCCAGACCTTCTGTCAGACTGAGGTCTCTTGTCACAACTATTGGCTTCTCTGAGGATCGCTCAGCGCTGGCAACTTTGGTTCTGATTTTCTTCCTTTGTAAAGTGGGTCAGAGAATATCAAAGAGGTGACATCAGATCAAAGACAAGGTCACACTTGTCCTAGTGGTTTACGATGCGGGGTACTCAGCAGCATTGCAGAGAATAAGGGGGTTCATGGGAGCCAGTCCATGAGAAAGGAAACAAGATCCGAAGCGTTCCTATCCTGTCCTCCGCCAGGTAAGTGAGTGCAAGCCTGCAGTGGCCCTGTAGCCAAGTTGCAAAAGGCTGCATCAGCTGGGTGGGGCTGGATCCTGGACCTGTTCTTGTCTTCTGTGAGGAGCAGGCTGAAGACTAAGACAGATAACCCAAGGTACATGAAGAACAGCTGGCAAACAAACAAGCAAAAAACCCAAGTTCGACAGCAAAGGGGTCAGGATCCTTCGGAGAGTTTGGTGTACACTGCTCATGTTCATGTGTCAATCTGCCATGGGAAGCTGATTGAGGGAAGGTGAGGGGCAGCTTTCCAGCAGGTGCACCAACCTGGAGAGAGACAGATCCTTGCTGGGGCCGGGTGGAAAAGCTGACAGAGTGGAGGGTACCTCTGAAACATTCTAACATGGTCTGAGTTTCATAAATGTCTTTGACCTTTTGGTAGGAGGAGTATTGGAACCCAAAATAATATGTCACCATCCATCCTGGATGAGACAAGGACAGTGAAGAGAGGGAAATTAGTAGAGTCTTAGGTTGTCCCTTTGGGGAAAGGGGATGGAATCTTCTGCGTCTCCAGGTTTGGGGAAGTGTCCTAGGTCATCTCTGTGTTACAGCACTTTCTGCAGTGATGAAATGTGTGTTGTCCAATATCATAGTCACTGGCCACATGTGGCTCTAAACACTTAAGCCTGGAGGCTGGGGATGTAGCTCATCGATTAGATGTTAGTGCTTGTCTAGCATGTACAAAGCCCTGGGTTCTCAGAACCCCATAGAATTAGCCACCAAGGTGCACTTGGGAGGTGGAGGCAGGAGGATCAGAAGCTCAAGGTCATCCTTGTCTACATGGAAAGTTTGAGGCTAGCTTGGGCTACAGGAGACCCTTCTCAAAAACAAAAAACAAACATCCACACATGTATAATGGATTCCTGAATTTTAACTTGAATTTTATATAACAGCTGCATGGGGCAATAATGTACCCTAGTAATGATGCTTCTATAGGCAAAAGGCCTTTTTCCACCCTTCCTCCACTCTTCCTTACCCATGGCTCAAATCTAGAAAAAGATGGGGTTTTGCTGTTGTTAATCAAGAATGGAGTTACAGCTGTGGGGCTGAAGCTTTGGGCCTTAGTGGGCGAAGAACAAGGCAAAGCACTCCTAGGAGGTCGCCTTTATTACGATTCTAATAAGCTCCGTGTGTGGCAACTGGAAGAGCGTGTGGTGTGCACTGTGGAGAGGGAAGGAAAGGATTTTCCCTGTTGAGCTCAGTTTCTATGGGGAACTGTGTTCCTCAGTTTTTCTGTCTCTGTGAAAATACCTGAGGACAACAAAGGCTGCAGTGCTTTCCTGAGGGTGTGCATGGCTGGGCTTCAGTCCATGCAGTCTGTTGCGGTAGCACCCGCGTACCACCACCCATTCACCATGTCCCAGCAAGGGGCTGTGGATCGAGAAACAGAGACAAGAGACAGCGAGTCATTCTTGCCAGACATTGCCAAATGCTGTTCATTGAAGAAGGGAAGAAACCTTAAATACAGGCTTACAGCACAATGGAAGAACCCCTGGAGGGCAGAAGTTCCCTACTGAATGTTCTACATTCTTGCATCTAAGCTGCTTACACCAAATGCAGGATACACAAACAAAGAACCTCTGGTGAGCTTTCAGGAGGGTGGAGGCAGGCAGGGAATCAGCATAGGGAGGATATTAAGGTCAAGGTCAGCAAGCAAGGCGGCAGTTACCCAACTTGGGAGTTTTAGGGCACTACAGCAGTCCTCTCCTGAGGGTGTGTGTGGCTGGGTTCCAGTCCATGCAGTCCTCTCCTGAGGGTGTGTGTGGCTGGGTTTCAGTCCATGCTTTGCTGGCTTCATCTCTTTAGGCCTGAGGTGAGATAGAATATCATGGTGGTGGCAGTGTCTAGCAAAGGAGGCTGCTCACCAAAAGGCAGCTGAGAAGCACAGACAGGAGGGTCTGGGACACAGTATATCATTCCTGGGCATCCCTCCCACCCAAAGAAGAGCCTACTTCCTCCAACATGCCAAAATCTTCCCAATACTGCCATCGCTGTCCTATGAATCCATCAGTAGATTAATCTTTGAGCTCTGGAAGGGAGGGTCACATTGTATCTAAATGGTAGCCAGAATGAACCAGTTCATCACACTTAGCAGATCTGCCATGTGTTTGTTTGGCTGAACCAATGTTATTGACCCTGTCTTAGATTTTAGTTGTGAAGAAAGATCTTTGGAGCAGATGACACCTCACAGCTACAGCCCTAGGTCTACATTCAGGCCTCTGTAGCCCTCACACCCCTCGGACGTGTAGCCCGATGGGTAGTTCTCCTCATTTTCACCTTGTCCCCGTGTTTGCTCATGGAGACATGAGATGTACCATGTAGACATGCATTATTCAGTGAATAGACATTGAAAAAGACTCACTATATGCTGGACTCTTTAGGAAACAGGGATGGTGAAAACACAGTCCCTGTTCTTGGAAATTCACAACCTGATGGGGCCAACACAAGTGTGTTAAATTCCAAATTGAAATCAGCACTAAGCATTTGAGTGAGATAGAGACCATGGCCTGATATCTGGGGACAGAAAGTATATGAAATGGGAGAGACAGTAGTGACTCTGCCCAAGTTCAGCCTTTGTCCCTGTCATTCCCTTCCTAGGGTTTTAAATGGCACCCCTGTCCCCCATTCCTGCCCACAGCTGTGCTTTCTTTCTCTGTACTGACACAGCTTACCCAGAAAATGCCACTGAGAGCATGGCACTGTCCTGCCATATGGCATTGTATTTGCTTTTGAAAACCTTGGTCTTCCCTAAGTCCCCATTTCTCCCGTGGCCTGCTGAAGAGATGCAACTCAGTTGACAGCTCCCCTTGGCTGTCGAACTTGATGTTTTCTTTATTTGCCTAAGACCAGCTGCTCTTCATGAACCTTAGGTTATCTGTCTTAGTCTTTAGCCTGCTCCTCACAGAAGACAAGAACAGGTCCAGGATCCAGCCCCACCCAGCTGATGCAGCCTTTTGCAAACTTGGTTACAGGGCCACTGCAGGCTTGCACTCACCTGGCAGAAGACAGGATAGGAACACTTGGGGTCTTGTTTCCTTTCTCAGGGACTGGCTCCCATGTGTAACAGGCTTTCTTTTGGACCATCAGCCAGCTCCCAAATCATGACCCAGAGACTTACTATTAGTTATGAATGGTTGGCCTTATCTTATGCTTGTCCCACTAGCTCTTAGAACTTAATTTAACCTGTTTCTCTTCATCTACATTTTTGCCTATGTGCTTTTTACCTTTCATTCTGTATGTTCTACTCAATGTCTGGCTAGCTGGTGGCTGCCTGGCTGGCTGTCCCCAGGCTCCCATGAACCCCCTTATTCTCTGCAATGCTGCTGAGTACCCCGCACCGTAAACCACTAGGACAAGTGTGACCTTGTCTTTGATCTGATGTCACCTCTTTGATATTCTCTGACCCACTTTACAAAGGAAGAGAATCAGAACCGAAGTTGCCAGTGCTGAGCGATCCTCAGAGAAGCCAATAGTTGTGACAAGAGACCTCAGTCTGACAGAAGGTCTGGACCTGCCAGCAGTGTAGAACATGACCTGGTGGACAAGTCGAGTTACCAGCCCCCTCTCCCTCATGTCAAATGGTAATGTCACCGCCTAGCCTGCACCACTGACGACAGGAATGGGGAGTGGGGCTGGCTGTGGTGAGGTGGGTCTTCCAGAATGAGTCAAGCTGACACATTGGTCCTAAGTAAACTGAAAGGTTGGCATGACTTGCAGTTTTAGCGTCCCAAACAAGAGGGTGTTTTTAGTGTCTCACAGCCCTCTGGAGGAATTTTGCAAATGCACTGGACACTTGTAGAGATGAAGCAGGGAGGACCCTCACAGGATCCAAGTTTCCAACACCCATGATGCACGGTTTTCCTATTTAACAGCCAGCCCTGGAAGCGGCTAGAATAAGCTCTACCTTCTTCTGGGAAGCCCACTTTCTCTGGCAACTACTGAGGGGCCACAGAGAAAGTCTATCAGTTATTTCTCTAGTGACTGTAACCTTGAAATCACTCTCCCTACAGGCTTGTTTCCTCATCAATTGTGAACTCTAAGGCCCTTTCTTGTGTGATCTTGGTTACTTTAAAAGTTGAGGGTGCTGGAGGAAGCTACCTTGTGTTTTGTTTTAAATCTTTCCCTATCTATAAATAATAACAATAACTTACCATCCCGTTTCATAGATGCAAATTGTTATTGGAAGTTCCCATGAGATAATTCATGGGAAACAGTGGTATAGAAAGCCAAGGCTATGGACAGGCAAGCTGTATTATTAAAGGACAGTGAGAAACTGGAATTTAGTGCTGCCTCTCGAACCTGCTGCTTCTCTGGGTGCATTCATTCATTCATTCATTCGAGACAGAGCCTAACTATATACCATTGGCTGGTATGGAACTCAGTATATAGACAAAACTGGCCTGGAACTCCAGAGATCCACTTGTCTCTAGTGCTGGGATTAAAGGCGTGCACCATGCCTGACTTCTCTGGGGGTTAGAAGCAGCGCTTTTGGGAGACAGCTCTGGCTAGATCACAGTAGACTCAACAGAGAGTTTTCAACACTGCCCACACCCACACCCACCGGGCATCTCTCCCTTTTCACTCCTTGGGAATGTCTTGCTGCTCCCAGAGACTCAGCTTGCTTCTCAGGAGCTGGGGCAGGTCAGGCGCCTGGCTAGGCTGCTTCTGCCTAGGGATGATGAATATCAAGACCTCGCTCCTCCGGACGGTGGGCTGCTTGGGGGGCGGGTGCTGGGCCACTAGGGTGACCCCTCCTCTCGGCAAAGCTGGCCCCAGAATCTGGACTCTCTTCTTTCCCGGGTTGGCGTAGCGTTTGTTGCCTCTTCACCCCTCCCACCCCCACCCCAGCCAGGTTGTTGGCGAGTTAGACCTCCCAGCCTCACGGGGCTGCTGTGCGGCTGCGGCGACGCTGGCGACTGCGGCGCTGCAGCAGAGACGAGGGCTCCAGAGGCGGCGCCACGTGAGTCTCTGGCTAGGGCCCCAGACTGGGAGGGAGATTACCGTATTTATCGAGTCCCAGTGCGGGACCCTTGGGGGCGGGTCACTGCGGGCCTGCTACCGTATTTGCCCGGAGCCATGCAGCCCTTTCTGGGAGTGGCAGTGTCAAGACTTAATGATTTGTTTACTCGGGGTCGCGCAGCCCCGCGGGGGGCGCTGCGGGCACCGGGGGGTGGGTGGATTGCACGCGTTCCTCCAGGACCTTGGGGCTGGCAGCCCGGCAGGGTGGGCTGCGGCAGCTGGGTGGTAGCCTATGTATATTCCTAGGGGTGGGGTTGATACGCAGCTTACCACATTTCTCCAGGGTCGCTCGGACCCCTGGAATTAGCAAGGCTGTGAGAGAGAGTCGTGCCGGGTGGGGTGAGCTGTTGAGATTAATGCAGCAGTTTGACTGCGGGAGGCTTTTCGGCTGTATGGGGGCGGGGAAGAAGGGGCGCAGCGCTGCGGGAGACTTAACTGTGTTTTCCTTGGGCTGCCCAGACAGAGGAAAAAGCTGCTGCAGACTGCAGGTTGGGCTGTGAGTGTGGCACCTGATGGAGGAACTTGGGGGAGGGAGGCAAAACCATGGCCTTGGACCCTCTGGGCCTGGTCAGAGGTCTAGTAGAGAAAGTGGGGAGGTTGCCCAGCGACCAGGCTCAGACTGGCCGAGGAGACTTTGAGGGTCTATCTTTGAAAATGGCAGCACAGCTATCTGGGGAGGGATTGTGGGTGGAGGCATGACAATGGGTCCTAGTTCCTTTCTCCAGGGTGAGTGCCAGTTCCACCCAGGCTTGGAGGTAGGGGGAGGCAGAGGGTGTCTCTGAGACCCCACCCTGCAGGTAGATTGACTGAGGCTGGAAGTGTGAAGACCTTCAGGGAGGTTTGAGGGAAACCCTCAACAAGCTTCTCTGATGGAGGGGGTGAGTGAAGTGGGTCCCAGTGCCCTACATGGCATGGGAGTGGTGGCAAGACCCCGTGCCCTATAGGAGCAGTGACCCTTTGAGAATGGATGGGTTTGTGGTGGCTGAGGAAGGTGTGCATGCGTGTGCATGCGTGTGTTCGTGCCTGCGTGCATGCCTGCGTGTATATGTATGTGTGTGAAGGGGTGTTTTGCTGCTGAGCAGCTAATACATCCAAATGTTTTTAACAGTGAGTCAGGAGACTTAGGGCCTAGGCCTGGCTCACCTTGCTGTATGACCTTGGACAAGTATGTTTGTTGGTTTCACACAGCTTCAATGATTCCATTTACAAACCTGGGCTCAGCAACACTGCTCTGCCCCTTATTCAAGGATGTTGTGAGAGCAGTGGGAAACTATTTCAGAAGGACCTAGTGAGTGGCCTGGGAAGACAATCTTTAAAATAGGCCTGAAGGGAGCCCAGTGCTGGGGATGTTTGTTGATTGAGTGTGGTTGGTGCTCAGCCTTTGGACCAGACCTGGCTCCTGGGAGCTCTTGCTTTGGTTCAGCAACCTGCAACTTTTCAAGTGTATGATTCATCTTGTTAGATAGAGGGACTACCTTTAATGTTTAACCCAGGGAGGTCACTTTCAGGTTTATGGGGGTTTATTTTGCTTCCTGCTTTAAGCCACTGGTGACCTTCCTTTCTGCAGGTTTTAGGTCACCTTCTATCCTTGGGCATCTGAATGGAGAAGCTGCTCCTGAGAATTGCCAGACAGTATTTAGCCCATGCGTTGTGTGTTGCAGGCATAGGGCTTGATGTGTCTTTTAACAGAAGGTAGCTCTCTGTTCTTGAGGTGCTGGGTTGGAGTTAGAGGTAACATGACCACCCTATTCCCAGGTGATGATGAAAGGCACAGGGCTGGGCAGCAGACTGTAAAGGGAAGTCTTCTAGGAGGTAATGGGTCTTGAGAAAAGCCCAGGACGACAGGCTGTGAGGAAAGGAAACAAAACTGTAGATGGGCAAACGCGGGGGGTTGTTGGAAGTGAGTGATACGAAATGCTGGAGAATGGCTGATCGTGGGGTCTTCCGTGATCCCTTTCTCCGCTTCTGCTTCTCCAGGGGCTGGTGACTGCATCTGGAAGTGCCCATGACAGAGCTGGTGTCCTCCAGGGAAGGGTCTCCTACGGGGGACGGGGAGGAGGGTCTGGGGGACGACCAAGGCCTGGTTATCCACCACCCGGCGGCGGAGGAACAGCCCCACCGCTGCCCACTGTGCGGCCAGACCTTCTCCCAGCAGCCCAGCCTGGTGCGGCACCAGAAGGCGCACGTAGGGGCGGGTCGCACCGCCGCCTTCGTGTGTCCCGAGTGCGGCAAGGCCTTCAGCGTCAAACACAACCTGGAGGTGCACCAGCGCACACACACAGGAGAGCGGCCCTTCCCTTGCCCCGAGTGCGGTCGCTGCTTCAGCCTCAAGCAGAACCTGCTCACGCACCAGCGCATCCACAGCGGCGAGAAGCCGCACCAGTGCACACAGTGCGGACGCTGCTTCCGCGAGCCGCGCTTCCTGCTCAACCACCAGCGCACACACGCGCGCATGCCCACACCACACCCGCGACGTCCCGGTGTCTTCGGGGAGCGGCGACCCTACTTCTGCCCACGCTGCGGCAAGAGCTTCGCGCGTGAGGGCTCGCTCAAGACCCACCAGCGCAGCCATGGCCATGGGCCTGAGGGCCAGGCAGCCCATTTAGGACGTGTGCTATGACCCGTGGGGGCCTGCCACCATCAGCTGCCTCCGATCTGGGAGCCACATCCAGGGGTGCTGAGTTGCCCCCTCTCTGGATAGGCTCATGGGAGAAGGGCAGGGCCAGCTTGGGGTGTTGGAAGGGATTGAGCCATCCCCTTTCCTTCCTGCCCCTGGACCCTTTGGCTGGCTGCATGCATCTGCTATGGGTTCTGCGTTAGTTTTTCTCCCCAGTCTCCTGTGGCCTAAAGCAGGTGGGTCCCTTAGAGTTGGCCAGAGGCCCCTGGGGCATGGAGGTGGTGGGAGTGGGGGGTGGGTGGGTGTACAGTGTTGGCTATCTAGGTCAGAAGTGGGTGGGCAGGCCTGTGTTGGTCTCCATGACTGTTGCTTACCTGATCTTCATTCTCAGCACGTCAGACTTGAAAGCGACTTGCTTGGAGAGGGCCACTTTCCACGGTCCCTGGGCCCCAAGCTCCGTCCCCAAAGCCTCAGCCTCCTGCACCCTCGGTCTGGTGGCCTTGAGAAGCCATTTCACTCCATGCCTCAGTTTGCTTATCTGTAAGTTGGGGATGAAGATGAGAGACTTTTCCTTTTCCCTGGGGTGTTTCCAGGCTTGGCTGTTAGCAGAGGGTGGAGTCGTTTGTCCAGAGAATTTTACTCAGTAGCTCTGGGTTGTGCTCTGCTTCACTCCTGGAAGGACCCCCAGGCCCAGGCACTTGGAAGCCCACACTCATGCCTGTGACAGGTGTCAGGGTGTCTGCACAGACATGTGGGCTACAGTAGGGCCATCCCTGGGTCAGGAAAATGACTGGCTTCACCTAAGGGGGTTCGAAGGCCTTGCACTGCATCCTAGAGACAGAGACTCATTGTAGGAAGGGCAGGTGTGCAGAAGGGTGACTTCCAGATGGCAAGGGCTAGGATTTGTTCCACAAAGGACTTTGTGTTCAGGGGGAGGGGGACACTAGACATTGTAATGAGTGCAGTGACTCAGACCTGTGATTTAGGATGAGAGCAGATGCCCCAGAAGCACAGATGGACAAGACACGAGGGTCATTCGGGGAAGAGCGTGGAGGCCTCAGCCAGAGGCCTGAGCAAGGTCACCTCGTAAGAAGGATAAGTAAGGCTTGCTTCCAGGACCCTTGTTTACAAGTTGTCACTCCGAGGCTCTGGCCTTTTCTGCCATTTGACAAACCAAGCCTGTTCCAAATCACAGTTAATAATTAGTGCTACGGTGGGTCAAGTATGGGCTTTGTTTTGGATTTTGGACCCGACAATCTTTCAACTTTGTTACTGAGTTATTGAAAATGCAGTGAGGAGAACTTGGGCATGTGGGCAGGGCATCAGTGGGTTTGACAGGTGCTGGGGACATGAAGTTAGGATGTTGGGGGCTCTGGGAGGGCCCCTATTCCCTGAGCTCTTACTTCCTGCTAGGCCCATGCTGGGTGCTGGAGACCTGTCCACTCCCTTTGCTCTCTGTCCCACCTCATTGCTGTGTGGCTCCTCTGGAATCACCGGTCTCAGCCTGAGAGCCTTGGAGGTTTGCAATGTATTTCATGGTAGAAAGTCAACAAGGTCCTAGGGTAGCAGGAGCTAGTCAGTCACTCAAGTACTAAGACCCCAAATAGCTCATGTGTAAATAGGTTAATAATCTTGGCAGTATTTGTTTGGGGGATGGTGGCAAGAGGGTTGTCGTGAAGTCCCAGATAGAATCAGAGTGGGTCATGTGAATGTGTCCATGTAGTCCAGATGGATGTGTAGGCAGGGCTTTTGTTGCTACAATGTACTGACCATGACCTCTCTTTCTGTGAACAGATACAAAGTGGACAGGACCTTGTGACCCAGGACATATCTGGGCATGGAGACTAAGAATGGAGTCCCATGGGGTCCTGGCATCCTGGCATGAGGATGTGTCTCCTCAGAAGACCTACCTCTGGAGGTGCCCTGTGTTGGTAGAGATGGGAATTAGAGGCTAGGTCCATGCCTTTGGTGGGAGAACCCCCCAGGTCTGACTTGAGTCACAGCTGGGCAAGCCTCCTTTTGGCTTCCTGACCCTAGATCTCAACTCACATGTGGAGACAGACAGCACCTGTGTGGAGAGCTGGTTTCTCTCTTCCAGCCCTGCCCACCACTTGGTTGAAGGGCAGAGACAAGAAGCGACTGGTCTGCATTATCGCGTCACGTTGACGGCAGTCCTGGCTTGAGAGGCGAAACTTCCCTCAAGGTGTGAGCAGTGCCTGAATGCTTCCGCGCCCTCTCTGAACTAGAAAGGTTAAGACTTCAGGGACACGTGGCCCTTTAAATTCTGATGGAGGCTGTGGACCTTCTAGAAGTCACAGACTTGTGTACCAAGCAGTTTCAGGAGCCTCAGGACTCCAGACTAAAGACCTCAGCCCTGGGGGTTTCATCTGCCATCCCTTTCTTACTCCGTCCAAGTGTGTCTCCCTCCTCCTGGTAGCCTCTTGTTTGGGAATAAAGAATTCTGAGGCTGAGCCCCTTTCAGTCCATCCATCCCTTCTCCCCAATCTAACAATACACCTGATTTGTAGGACCTGGTCTCCCTCCCTCAGCATTGCCCAAGGATCCCTGGGCTTGGTTCCTTTTCCCCTTTTTGTGTCTGACAGGCTGTGAGATTTTACAGTGAAGCCCTCTGCTTGGCCTTGACTCTGATTTCACTGTGGAGTTTCAAGGGAAGGCTGGACTGCTGAAGGGATAGTGGATCATTTTCTCTGTGTCTGCCCCAGGGAGAAGGAACCCTGTTTCCTTTAGCCCCATGCAACCAATCAGGCCTCTTGGTTGGCCAAGATGCTCACCTGGGAAGGTGTGGATAGAAAGGCACCAGAACCCAGCATGGACATGTGCCCATGGGTCTAGTCAGAGGGAGAAGCCAGTGGAGTTGTGTGTGTCCCCTAAGCAAGCAGGTGTACAAGTAGGGAGTGTGGATCTTGGGCTACTGTTGATCAAGGACTCCTGTCTTCAAGTGTGAGCAGGTCAGTTAGGAGGCTGTGGATATTTCTCCTTTTCCCTAGAATGAACCACTCATTAGGAAAGGGGAGACCTCCCTTTTCTGCTAGGGCTTGGTAGGAACCTGTGGATTCCTAACCTGGGGTCTTACTGCCTGTATCCCCCATGCAGTTTGGGTTACAGGTTCTTACTGAACCCCTATGCCTTATTCTGGGGTCACTGAGTACTCAAAGCAATCTGAGAAAGGAGAATACTCCCCATACCCCAGGAGCTCCCATGAAGTTCTTTTCCTTGGCTAGTCTAGGGGAGCCCTCGCCGTGCCCCTCAGCTAACTGCCCGGCTTGTCTCTTCCCTGCTGTAGCTGTGCTATGCCTTCCCCTGCACTGCCCCGAAATGTTCTTTTCCCCACCCCCAAAACCCTCCTTATTCACCAGGGCTGAGCCTCCCAGCACCCCACCCCCATGCTCCCTCTGGACAGTACTCACGTTAACACATGGTGTCTCCCTTAAGTACTATGTACTGTTTAGTCTTGTGCACGCTTCTGTGTCTGTGTATACGTATACGTGCTGTGTGTGTGCACATGTGCACCTCAAGTCCCCAGCTAGACTGTGAGCTCCCTGAGGGCAAGGGGCTGTCATTTCTTCTTCAACCCCAAGTGGGTCTATCACAGCGCTGGGCTCCTAACTCTCAGGAAAACACTTGTCAACTGGCTGATGGAATAAATGTTGGAGGTTGGTGGTGGTGTGGGAGCTGTGCAAGGGGAGAGTGCATGGGAGTTAACTATGGATGCATTGGGTTGGGTTGTGGTCTGGCTCCTTGGATCAATAATGGATGCTCGAGGCCGCAGGTCCTTGCATTTTGGGGGTGGTAGAAGCAGAAGGGACACCCCTCCCAACACACACTATGGCTACACAGGAGTGCACTTGAATGGATGTCCAGGTTGGGTATTCCTGGAAGTCCCTGACATCTGTCGGAGCTGACTCAAATAAATGTTCTCTACAACAGTTGGTGTGTGGAGCATTCTTTGGGGGACATAGCCAGGAGAGGGGTAGTGGCTTCTACCTCAACCTGTATCTTAGCCCCCATCACTTGTGGGGGAATTTCCTCCACGGCAACATGTTCTTGTGTTCAAAGCAGAATAGTAACCAAAGACTACAGGAAGCAGATCACCAGCTATAGCAGTTAGCACAGACCTCCTTGTCCAAGTAGTGACTACTGTTGGGGTCTGAGTCACCCTCAGCCCACAGTGGAACAACACCTGCTCAGAAGCTTTGAGGTGATGCCCGCTGGCTCCCAAGCATTGGGCCACCAAGAAGATTTGCGTCAGGAGATTGGACTCCAGGGTGGGCCATCGGGCCAGTCACATCTCTTCTGATTGTAGTCCTAACAGCCTGCTCTCTGAATTCATAGAGCTGGGGGGAGACCAAACAAGTCAGACAGAATTGATGCAAATTCAAAGCATGGCTACACCCATGCTCCTGGCCCAAGGTGGAGCCTGTCACAGACCTCATTTTCTCTAGTGCAGGACAGCACCTTAATGTCAGGCCTCCATCAGGTCTCCTTAGTGTGTAGGGTCTGGGCCCAACCATGGCTGAGGAGTACTCTAGATTCTGTCATTAGCCAAGGAGGGTCATGAGTGGGAAGTCACTCCGGGCCGGTGCCTGTGAAGCCTGGCTCTAGGGTGAGGGATGGGAGTAGAGTGGTCAGGGTTGTGTTCCGTTCACATTGCCTAAGCTGAAGGTGACAGCAGAGCCCACACCTCTCTTGCTCTGCCCCCAATCCCATGGCAGAAGCAGCAGGTTTGGCCCAGCCTCTGTTGGCCCAGTTCAGTTCCTCACTATGAGCTTCAGACAGGGTTGCAGGCCTGGCTCAGTCTGAGCTATGGCCTGGCGAGGACTTTAGGAATGGCTGGATCACAACCCTTCACAGAGTCCTACCTGTCACTCAGGGTGAGAACAGGGGAAGAAAACCGGAGCTGAGTGGATGGTGGGTAAATCCCAGGGACCAAGCAATGTGTGTTTGCACCCAGATGTGTGTGTGTGTGTGTGTGTGTGTGTGTGTTTCTGTGTATGTTCCTGTGTGTTTGCACCCAGGGGTGTGTGTGTGTGTGTGTGTGTGTGTGTGTGTGTGTGTGTGTTCTTGTGTGTGTGTGTGTGTGTGTGTGTGTGTGTGTGTGTGTGTGTTCTTGTGTGTTTGCACCCATAGGTGTGTGCTCTCTGGGCATTACTGTCTCCTGGAAGCTTGTTATGTGAAGCCATGGGTCCAACCCCATACTCGGCTTAGAAGCTTCATTTTAAAAAGATGTCATCCACACTGGGGAACTGTGCACCCTCTGAGGAGGATGACCTTCTGGCTCAGGTATTCCATTGGCCCTCTTCCCTTGAGGTGGGGAGGAGGAGATGGAGATGGGTTTTTTCCTCTTGGGTCTGCTTGTGGGAGGTAGAGGCAAGAGAGAGTTCAGTACCTTCACGGGGTCTGTCTGCCAGTACTGTTTGTTACCACTTTCTGGTCCTGGGAACTGGCTATATCAGCAGGGCCCATCCTCACCTGGCTTGCACAGCCCAACTTAATGGGAATGGGTGGGGATACAGGACACAGGAGAGAGTGAAAGGCTAAGAAATAACAAGTCTTGGACCAAAATGTCACATCTTTCCTGGAGCAGGCTCCATCCCTTGTCCATACATCCTGCCTCAGCTGCTGTGTTCAGACACACCAGAGCCCAACCCCAAGTGAGAGAATGTCTCTGTGTGTGCTCTTGGTATCCCTTGTCCCTTTTATAGCTTTGGTGAGTGTTGGCCATTGTGATAGTTAATCTTGTCATCTTGATAGAACCTAGGCTCACCCAGGAGACGCCTCTGGCCATGCCTGTGAAAAATTATCTAGATTAGGTTAATTGAGATGAAAAGACTCACTTTAACTGTGGTTGGTATTATTCCACCAGCTGGATCAAAAGAAGAAGGTGAGCTGAGCACCAGCATTCACCTCTCTGCCTCTTGACTGCAGATGCCATGTGACCAGCTGCCTCCTACCTCTGCCCCCCACCCCACCCCCCACCCCCGCCATGCTCCTTCCCACTGCTACCATTCTGCCCCTGCCATGATGGAATGACTCCTTTGAACTATAAGCCAGAACAAACCCTTCCTCTTTTAGACTGCTTCTTGTCAGGCATTCGGTCTGAGAAGTGAGAATTAATGCAGACACCAGGGCTTACAGCTGCCCAGCCTGGGTGTCGCCTCACCCCTGCCCTAGCTGAACTGGAAGCTGAGAATGGGAGGCAAGGAGCTTTGTTGCAGCTGATGCTCAGGGTTACCAGGAGAGCTGAACAGAGGGGGTCTCCCGAGGAGACATAGCTGTGGCATCCTGGCTCTGCCCTCTGCCATTTGCACCCACTCTCTTTCTCTGGAACCTTCCTAAGAATTCTCATCCTGCCAAATGAAAGCCCCTGTTTCAGGCTCTGCTTCCTGGATGCCCATTGAATGGACAAGGTCTTTGAAGAGTAAGAGCCAAGCGCTTGCCCACACAAGACGGTTCTGTGCCATACTGGTCACCTGTGGGTCTTCAGTAAAGGACGGTCACTGGGTTCATGGGAGGTAGATGACAACTGACAAAAGGACCCAAATGCTGGCTGGGTGGTCCCCCAGTGGACTCTGGGAACAAGAGCTGAGAGCAGAGTTTAGAGGTACAGGCTGGGGTCCCATCTGACTGTGTGGCTTTGAACAAGGTCTTTACCAATTTGAACCTTATAGAAATGATAAGATAAAAGGTAGACTCTTGAATCTACTCAGAAAAGAAAAAAGGGAGAATACGGATACTATAAGATAAAAGGTAGATTATTGAATCTACTTTTAAAAAGGAACTGCTTGTTTTACATAAGATAAGTAATGAAAATTTTTTGTCTGAGTTTATCCAGTGTTACTGGACTGACATTGTTAATATATATAATGGAGTTTTTTGTCTGAATCTGTCAAATGTTAATGACTAGACATTTTTAGAAAAGAAACTCACTAAAGAGGTGTAAGTATATAAATTTGAAAGACATTATATGATAGTTCTGTTAGTAATATGTTAGGATAGAAAGAGAATCAGGTACATTTTGGATTTACCAAATAGGATAGATAATGGAATTATTTTCTCTGAGTTTGTCAAATACAAATGGACTAGACATTGTTTAAGTATTTATTGCTTGTATATATTGTATATGGCTATTGTACTTATTGGATATAGTTTTCTTGTATTAGTTATAAGCTTTCTTAATTTTAGATAAAAAAGGGGAAATGTGGAGATACTGTGTTTCCCAAAAATATTGTTCACCCTTATAAACGTATCTGGGGTCAGAGAACAGAACAGCCACTAGATATAGAAGCCAGAAAAACGGTGGCACACACACCTTTAATCCTAGCATTCCAGAGGCAGAGATCTGCCCGAATCTCTGTGAGTTCAAGGCCACACTGGAAATAGACAAGCATGGTGACTCAGGCCTTTAATCCCAGGAAGTAATGGCAGGAGGCAGAAAGGTATTTAAGGCATGAGGATGAGGAACTATAGCCTGGTTAAGCTTCAGACTTTCGACAACCAGTTCAGCTGAGATCCATTTAGATGAGGACTCAGAAGCTTCCAGTCTGAGGAAAGAGCATCAGCTGAGGAATTGGCTAGGTGAGGTAGCTGTGGCTTGTTCTGCTTCTCTGATCTTCCAGCGTTGACCCCAGTACCTAGCTCCAGGTTTGTTTTTATTAATAAGACCTTTTAAGATTCTGCTACAGAACCTCTCTTTCTGATCTCTGACCAGAGCTGGGCAGGGGAGCCAACTGTCTCCAGGGTGTGTCCTGGACTGCTGGCCCGAGGGTACAGACCCACATGGGCTCTTGATAGGCTGTGTCCAAGGCCCTTGGGAATGTGAAGCATTCCTCCTGTCCAACTGTGCAGCTGGGTCTCCAGGAACAGGCAGCAGGGGTCCCAAGATGGCGGGAGAGGCAGGCTACATGAGTCCCAGGACTGTGAGAGGCTACCTCATGTTTTGATCACAAGAGAACTGTAGTTTATGCTGTCAGGGGAATACTCTGACCATGGCTTCCTGCAGCTCCTATCATGTGCTTCCCTTGGTAGCTGCAGCTCCGTGGCTCAGGCTTGCTTTTCTCCTTTATACCACAGCTCTTAGCTTTGGTGGGGTCTGGGAAATGTTACCCCCTCTTATGGCATTTGAACATGGAAAAATGGCAGGCAGCCATTAGATAGTCACTTTCACCATCCCCCTTTCTACTCCCTTGAAGAGGCCACAAAAGAATCTCTGACCTCTAAAGTAGGCCATAGCCTTCATTCCAGAGGAGTCTTCTCTATGTGAGGGTTATGGAAAGCTGTGGAGACTGGGAAGAACTGGATCCAACTGGTCTTACTGACTTTGTGTTACTGTCGGATAAGAACAACCCTTAGTTCTCCAGTCACATTCTAGCACAGCTGTCTGAATGGACAGCTCAGCCAGGTTTTCCTGCCTCTGTGAGTTTATTTCAGCTCCAGCACCACACAAAGCTGACATGAAATAGGTCTGTGCGCTTTTATTGCCTCAGCTTGCCTTTTGTTGTAGGTTTCCATCACAGGCCTGTGGTGGGGGCAAGGGGGAGAGCCTTCTTTCCTATACTCTGCTCCACTGTTCCTGACGTCTTTCTTGTGGATGTCCCAGGCGGATGCTGGTATGCTTGTCACTGTCCTCATTAGGATGTCTCTCCACTAGACTCCTTTCTTCCCACACCATCTGTGTTGCCATGAGCTCTGGTCCTCTGGCTGTGCCAGGTGACAGAGTCCTAAAGTGTAAATCTCAGGCAGTTTCAAATTGTCATGATCTCTCATCTATTGCAAATAAAAGCTTCTATATATTAAAAGATTTAAAAAAATATGCAAGAATTCAGGTAAAAGAAAAGAATTGCAATGGAATAAATATTTGTGAACATGTAACTCTGAGAACATTACATTTAAAAACTTGCACGGAATAACTGAAATAGTAATTACAGGAAAACATTGCTGTAAATACATTCATGAGAGAAAATGTGGGGATCTAAAAGTGAAAAGCTCAGCTTTAAGTCCAGGCAGGGTGACGTATTCCCATATTGCAGAACTCCTGGAGGCTGAGGATGGCAGAGGATGGAAAGTTCCAGGCTAGCCTGGGCTAGTAGTTAGACCTTGCTTCAACACAATGATAACAACAAACAACAAAAGAAATCCAATTTAAGTTAGCAAAAGTGGGCAGCGGTGTAGCTCAGAGGCAGAATGCTAATGCTTGCCCTGGTTTGATCCCCAGCACTGAAAAAAAAAAGTAAAATGTCAAGTTATACTCACAAAAGTGGAAAAGTTGCAATAAAAATAAAAATGAATGGGTTACGGAATAAAATAATATCAAAGAGAGTAAATACAAACAAAATGACTTCTTTGAAAAGACAAAACAGGGGAACCCCCACCCAACTGTGCCCCAGTTGCTGGCCAGCAGGAAAAACTCCTGAAACCAAGCTTCCCCACCAAAACCCCCCATCAGACCCTGCAATCTACAAGATCCACACCCTACCCCAATACCCATTTGCCTGTGACCCCAGTAACTTCCCAAGACAAGGAATCCACCAGCTCTCATTGGACCAAGAGGTGAGTGACTTCTCTCCCACCCAGAGAGTCTTGCCTCTAGGACCCAGACCCTGGGACACAGACAGTCCCCAGGAACCCCACCCAACTCTGCCCCCAGTTGCTGGCCAGCAGGGAAACTCCCATGGCCAGGCTCCCTCACCAAAACCCCCCATTGGTCGCTGCCATCTACAAGATTCATGCCCTACCCCAATACCCATCTGCCTGTGACCCCAGTAACTTCCTGAAACAAGGTATCTGCCAGCTCTCATTGGGCCAAGAGTGGCTTCCTGAGACACAGAATCTGCCAGCTCTCACTGGACTAAGAGAGGCCTCCTGAGATACAAAATCCACCAGCTCTGACTGGACCAAGAGCCCTGATAAGACCGAGAGCAGCTCCCTGAGTCACAGAATCAGCTAGCTTGGATTGGGCCAAGAGAAGCTCCCTGAGATACAGAATCTGCCAGCTCCAGTTAGACCAAGAGCTAAGATTGGACCCAGAGGGATCCTCTGAGACTCAACAAGCACAGAGTGGACCAATAGCATCTCGCTCAGACATAAGCACCTCTTGTACCTATTAGAGGAAGAGGGGGGCAAATGTCAGTGCAAAAATATACACAACAACATAAAGAGCAACATGGCATCACCAGAACCTAGCCTTCCCACAACAGCAAGACCTGAACATCACAATGTAGAAGAAGCAGAAGAAAGTGACCTTAAAAATAGCTTCATGAAGATGCTAGAGGCCTTTAAAGAAAAAATGAAAAATTCCCTTAAAGAAATTGAGGAAAAGACAAACAAAAAATTGGAAGAATTCAATAAAGAAATTGAAGGAAAGACAAACAAAAAATTAGAAGAAATTAATAAATCCCTTAAAGAAAGCCAAGAAAACCATGAAAAAGCAGTTAAACATGTGAAAGAAACAGTTCAAGATCTGAAAATTGAAATAAAAACAATGATGAAGACACAGACAGAGGAAATGCTGAAAATAGAAAATCTGAGTAAACGAACAGGAAGCACAGATGCAAGCATAACCAACAGAATACAAGAGATGGAAGACAGACTCTCTAGTGTAGAGGATACAATAGAGCAAATAGATTCATCAGTCAAAGAAAACACCAAAGCCAAAAAAGTCATAACACAAAATGTTCAGGAAATCTGGGACACATGAAAAGGCCAAACCTAAGAATAATAGGGATAGAAGAAGGAGAAGTATACCAAATAAAAGTCACAGAAAATATATTCAACAAAATCATGGAAGAAACTTTCCCAACTTAAAGAAGGAAATAGCTGGGCAGTGGTGGCGCATGCCTGTAATCCCAGCACTCGGGAGATCTCTATGAGTTTGGGGCCAGCCTGGTCTACAGAGGTAGTCCAGGACAGGTTCCCAAGCTACAGAGAAACCCTGTCTTGAAAAACCAAAAAAAAAAAAAAAAAAAAAAAAAAAAGAAGGAAATATCTATGAAGATACATGAAGCTTATAGAACACCAGACAGACTAGACCCCAAAAATAGTTCCCTTGCTACTGAAAGACCCCAGACCCCTGGGATACTTTCATCTGTGGGAGGGCCCCCCAGAAACCAAGATTCCAAACCAGCAGATGCAACAAGCAAGAGGAATTTATTCAGCGCTGGTGTAAGCGGGCTCTCTGCCCTGGTAAGTCAGAGAGCCCCAGCAGCGGTTACAAGCATTTTTAAAGGCAGAAACTACAAAATTAGCAAAAGATACCAGGTGCCCCAGGTTTGGCCCAATTTAAAAATCATCATATATTTTAGCAATCATTTTGTTATGCGGGAATTTTTGTAACATTCATCGTAAACTGGTTGGCTCAGGGGAGATCTAGGGGGAGCGGCTACTCTGGAAGGGAGTTCACATAGTTACAGGCTTGTGATTGGCTGACATTTGACCTAGTTTGCTGGACTCGCCAGATGATCCTTATCTTGGGTCCCATTTGGGGAATTTTTAAACAGAGACTTATTATTATTATTATTATTATTATTATCTATAATTACAGACCTTGTCCCAAGGCTGACGTCTGGACTCTGAAACTTTTTATTTATTTCCAGGGAGGGGATGGGTCAGTGTCTAACGCAAGCAAGTTTACAGAAGCAAAGTCAGCAATTTGCAATTGTAAAATGTATCTCTAATTTTTTCTCAGCTACATAATAATTAAAACCATTAAACATACAGAATAAAGAAAGAATATTAAGAGCAGCAAAGGAAAAAGGCCAAGTGACTTATAAAGGCAGACCCATCAGAATAACACTCGACTTCTCAATGGAGTCTTTGAAAGCCAGAAGGACCTGGACAGATGTAATGCAGACACTAAGAGTCCATGGATGCCAGACTAGACTAATATATCCAGCATAACTTTCAATCACCATAGACCGAGTTAACAAGACATTCCAAGACAAAACCAGATTTAAACAATACCTATCCACAAATCTAGCCCTACATAAAGCACTAGAAGGAAAATTCCAACCTAAGGAAGTCAGATACATTCTAGAAAACACAGGCAATAGATAACCCCACAGCAGTAAATCCCAAAGAAGAGAAATACACACACACACACACTACCACCAAAACCAATCACTGGTCATTAATATCAATGGACTTAATTCACCTATAAAAAGACACAGGCTAACAGAATGGAAATGAAAGCAGGACCCATATTTCTGCCGCATACAAGAAACGTACCTCAACTTCAAAGACAGACACTATCGCAAAGTAAAAGGCTGGGAAAAGTCCTTCCAATCAAGTGGTCTTAAGAAGCAAGCTGGTGTAGCTATCCTAATATCTAACAAAATAGACTTCAAACTAAAATCAATCAAGAGAGATTGAGGACATTACATGTTTATCACAGAAAAGATCCACCAAGATGGTTTCAATTCTGAACATTTATGCTCCAAATACAAAGGCACCCACCTATGTAAAAGAAACATTACTTTGTTTTACATCTAGTATCCTCCTATGAGTGAGTACATACCATGTTTGTCCTTCTGAGTCTGGGTTACCTCACTCAGGATGATTTTTTCTAGATCCATCCATTTGCCTGCAAACCTCATGATGTCATTGTTTTTCTCTGCTGAGTAGTACTCCATTGTGTATTTGTACCATATTTTCTTTATCCATTCTTCAGTTGAAGGGCATCTAGGTTGTTTCCAGGTTCTGGCTATTACAAACAATACTGATATGAACATAGATGAGCAAATGCCCTTGTGGTATGATTGAGCATTCCTTGAGTATATCTGCCCAAGAGTGCTACAGCTGGGTCTTGGAGGAGATGGATTCCCAATTTTCTAAGGAAGTGCCATATTGATTTCCAAAGTGGCTGAACAAGCTTGCATTCCCACCAGCAGTGGAGGAGAGTTCCCCTTGCTCCACATCCTCTCCAGCATAAGCTGTCTTCTGTGTTTTTGATCTTAGCCATTCTGACAGGTGTAAGGTGGTATCTCAGAGCCATTTTGATGTTCATTTCCTGGATAATTAGGGATGTTGAGCAATTCCTTAAATGTCTTTCAGCCATTTGAACTTCCTCTGTTGAGAATTCTCTGTTTAGTTCTATAGCCCATTTCTTAATTGGACTGTTGGGCATTTTGATGTCTAATTTCTTGAGTTCTTTATATGTTCTGTATATCAGCCCTCTGTCAGAGGTGCGCTTGGTGAAGACCTTTTCCCATTCTGTAGGCTGTCACTTTGTCTTGTTGACCGTGTCCTTTGCTCTACAAAAGCTTCTCAGTTTCAACAGGTCCCATTGATTGATTGTTTCTCTCAGTGTCTGTGCTACTGCTGTTATATTTAGAAAGTGATCTCTGGTGCCAATGCATTCAAGAGTATTTCCTACTTTCTCTTCTATCAGGTTCAGAGTAACTGGATTTATGTTGAGGTCTTTGATCCACTTGGACTTAAGTTTTGTGCATGGTGACAGATATGGATCTATTTGCAGCCTTCTACACATTGACATCCAGTTATGCCAGCACCACTTGTTGAAGATGCCTTCTTTTTTCCATTGTACATTTTTGGCTTCTTTGTCAAAAATTATATGTTCATAGGTGTGTGGGTTAATGTCAGGGTCTTCAATTCGATTCCATTGGTCCACATGTTGGTTTTTATGTAAAACAAAGATGACTAGACTGCTACACAACTCCAGGGAGGCTACCTAGAAAATGGGACCCTAAGAAAGACCCAAGGATCACCCAATGACAGAGAAATGGATGAGATCTACATGAACAACCTGGACAACAGTGGGAGTAATGAAGGACAAGATTTGAAGGAAAGAAAGCTTAGGGGAGCAGGAGATCCCAGCTGGATCAATAACAGAAAGGGAGAATGAGGAATAACAGATGATGATAAATGAAGACCACATGAGAACAGGAATAGGCAGAGTGCTCAAGAGGTCCCCAGAAATCCACAATGACACATCCTCTGTAGACTGCTGGCAATGGTTGAGAGAAAGCCTGATCTGACCTAGTCTGGTGATCAGATGACTAAACACCCTAACAGTCATCTTGGAACTCTCATCCAATAACTGATGGAAGTGGATGCAGAGATCCTCAGCCAGGCCCCAGGTGGAGCTCCAGGTGTCCAACTGTCAAGAAAGAGGAGGGACTGCAAGAGTGTGAATTGTTGAATCCAAGATTGCAAAAAGCACAGGGACAAATAGCCAATCGAATGGAAGCACATGAATTATGAACCAACGGCTGTGGAGCCCCCAGCTAGATCAGGCCCTCTGGATAAGTGAGACAATTGAATAGCTTGATCTGTTTGGGAGGCACCTAGTCTGTGGGACCAGGACCTGTCCTTAGTGCATGAGCTGGCTGTTTGGAATCTTGGGCTTACACAGGGACACATGCTCAGCCTGGAAGGAGTGGACAGGACCTACCTGTACTGAATCCACCAGGTTTAAATGAATCCCCAGGGGAGTCTTGGCCCTGGAGGAGATGGGAATAGAGGGGAGGGGCTGGGGAGAAGGTGGGGGTGGGGGCGGGAGGGGGGAGGACAGGGGAACCCATGGCTGATATATAAAATTAAAACACATAATAATAATAATAATAATAATAATAATAATAATAATAATATATTTTAAGTTGAAAAAAACATGGTATAACTATTTTTCCAGTACAAATAATATAAATAGAACAAATATCATTTAAAAAATAAATTATAAAGTATGACATAAAAAAAAGAAACATTACTAAAGCTTAAATCACACATCAAAGCTCACACATCAAACCCCACACATTAATAGTGGGAGACTTCAACACCCCACTCTCACCACTGGAAAGATCTGCCATTTTGAAAGTTAACAGAGAAATAAGGGACCCAACTGATGTTACGACTTAAATTGACTTAATTGATATCCACAGAACATTCCACCCTAACAAAAAAGAATATACCTTCCTTTCAGCACCCCATGGAACTTTCTCTAAAATTGACCACATACTTGGTCACAAAGCAAATCTCAACAGATTTTAAAAGATTGGAATAACCTCCTGTATTCTATCAGAGCACCATGGCTTTAAGTTAGATTTTAATAACAACAAAAATTACAGAAAGCCTATAATCGCATGGAAACTGAATAATGCTCAACTGAAATACCAATGGGTCAAGGAAGAAATAAAGAAAGAAATTAAAGACTTCCTAGAGATCAATGAAAATGAATACACCACATACCCAAACTTATGGGACACTATGAAAGCAGTGCTAAGAGGAAAATTTATAGCACTAAATGCCCACATAAAGAAGATGGAGAAATCTCACACTAGTGGCTTAACAGCATACCTGAAAGCTCTAGAACAAGAAGAAGCAAAGTCACCCAGGAGGAATAGACACCAGGAAATAATCAAGTTGAGAGCTGAAATCAATAAAATAGAAACAAAGAGAACAATACAAAGAATCCATGAAACAAAGAGTTGGTTCTTTGAGAAAATCAACAAGATAGACAAGCCCTTATCCATACTAACCAAAAGGCAGAGAGAGCATCCAAATGAACAAAAATCAGAAATGAAAAGTGAGATATAAAAATGGACAATGAGGAAATCCAGAGAATCATCAGGTCATACTTTAGAAAACTGTACTCCACAAAATTGGAAAATCAAAAAGAAATGGACAATTCTTTGGATAGGTATCACATATCAAAGTTAAATCAAGACCAGATAAACATTTTAAATAGACCTATAACCCCCAAGGAAATATAAACAGTCATTAATACAGAATTTCAACACAGAATTCTACCAGATATTCAAGGAAGAGTTAATATCAATATTTTTCAAATTGTTCCATACAATAGAAACAGAAGGAATGTTGCCAAACTCCTTTTATGAAGCTACAGTTACTCTGATTCACAAACCACACAAAGATGCAACAAAGAAAGAGAACTACAGACCAATCTCCCTCATGAACATTGATGCAAAAATACTCAATAAAATATTGGCAAACCAACTCCAAGAACACACCAAAAACATTATCCACCACAATCAAGTAGGCTTCATCCCAAAGACGCAAGTATGGTTCAACATACAAAAAAGTCTGTCAGTGTAATACACCATATAAACAAACTGAAAGAAAAAAAAAACCACATGATCATTTCATTAGATGCTGAAAAGGCTTTGACAAAATCCAACACCCCTTCATGATAAAGATCTTAGGGAGATCAGGAATATAGGGAACATATCTAAACATAATAAAGGCAATTTTCAGCAAGCCAACAGCCAACATCAAATTAAGTGGAGAGAAACTCAAAACTTTTCCACTAAAATTAGGAACAAGACAAGGCTGTCCACTTTCCCCATATTTATTCAAGCTAGAGCAATAAGACAGCAAAAGGAGATCAAGGGGATACAAATTGGAAAGGAAGAAGTCAAACTTTCACTATTTGCAGATGATATGATAGTATATATAAGTGACCCCAAAAATCCTACCAGGGAACTCCTACAACTGATAAACACCTTCAGTAACATGGCAGGATACAAGATTAACTCAAAAGAAATCAGTAGCCCTCCTATATATAAATGATAAACAGACTGAGAAAGAAATCAGAGAGATATCACCCTTTACAATAGCCACAAATAACATAAAATACCTTGGGGTAACTCTAACTAAGCAAGTGAAAGACCTGTATGACAAGAACTTAAGTATCTGAAGAAAGAAATTGAAGAAGATATCAGAAAATGGAAAGATCTCCCATGCTCATGGACAGGAAGGAATAACATAGTAAAAATGGCAATCTTACCAAAAGCAATCTACAGATTCAATGCAATCCCCATCAAAATCCCAACACAATTCTTCACATACCTGGAAAGAACAACACTCTACATCATATGGAAAAACAAAAAAACCCAGGATAGCTGAAAGAATCCTATACAACAAAGCCACCTCTGGAGGCATCACCATCCTTGACATCAAGCTCTACTATAGAGCTATATTAATAAAAACAGCTTGATATTGGCATAAAATTCTGACATGTGAACCAATGGAATCTAATTGAAGATCCTGACATCAACCCACACACCTATGAACACCTGATTTTTGACAAAAAAAAGCCAAAACTGTACAATGGAAAAAAGAAAGCACCTTCAACAAATGGTGCTGATACAACTGGATGTCAACATGTAGAAGATTGCAAATAGATCCATATCTATCTCCATGCACAAAACTCAAGTCCAAGTGGATCAAAGACTTCAATATAAAACCAATTACAATGAACCTTATAGAGAAAGTAGGAAATAGTCTTGAACACATTAGCACAGGAGACTACTTCCTAAATATAACACCAGGAGCACAGACACTGAGACAATAATTAATAAATGGGATCTCCTGAAACTGAGAAGGTTCTATAAGACAAAGGACACAGTAAATAAGACAAACCAACAGCTTACAGTGGAAAAATATTTTCACCAACCCCACATCTGACAGAGGGCTGATCTCCAAAATATGTAAAGAACTCAAGAAACTAGACAACAAAATAACTAACAATTCAATTAAAAAATGGGCTATAGAGCTAAACAGAGAATTCTCAAAGGAAGAATTTCAAATGGCCAAAAGACATTTAAGGATTTGCTCACCATCCTTAATTATCAGGGAAATGCAAATCAAAACAATTCTGAGATATCATCTTACACCTGTTAGAATGGCTAAGATCAAAAGCACTGCAGACAGCTTATGTTGGAGAGGATGTGGAACAAGGGGAACACTCCTCCACTGTTAGTGGGAGTGCAAACTTGTACAGCCACTTTGGAAATCAGTATGGTGGTTTCTCAGAAAATTGGGAATCGATCTACTTCAAGACCCAGCTATACCACTCTTGGGCATACACCCAAGGAATGCTCAAACATACTACAAGAACACATGCTCAACTATGTTCATAGCAGCATTATTCATAATAGCCAGAACCTGGAAACAACCTAGATGCCCCTCAACTGAAGACTGGATTAAGAAAATGTGGTACATATACACAATGGAGTACTACTCAGCAGAGAAAAACAATGACATCATGAAATTTGTAGTCAAATGGATAGAACTAGAAAATATCACCCTGAGTGAGGTAACCCAGACTCAAAGGACAAACATGGTATGTACTCACTCATAAGTGCTTACTAGATATAAAGCAAAGGCTAATCAGCAACAAGCCACAACTCCAGAGAAGTTAACTAACAGGGAAGACCCAAAGAGAGACACATGGGCTGCCCTAGGAAGGGGAAATAGATGAGATCTCCATGAGTAAATTGGGAATGAGGGGTGGGCAATGGAGGGTAGGGGACAGTGGACGAGAACATAAGGGAATGGGATTGTTGAGCTGGAACAGGGAGGGAGGGGGAAAGCAATGAAAGAGATACCATGATAGAGGGAGATATCAAAGAGATAGAGAGAAGTTCAGTGCTAGGGAAGTTGCCAGGAATCCCTAAGAATGACCCCAGCCTGGACTACTAGCAATAGTGGAGAGGGTGCCTGAACTGAACTGGCTTGCCCCAGAGATCAAACTGGTGAATGCCCTAACTGTCATCACAGAACTTTTCTCCAGTGACTGATGGAAGCAGATGCAGAGGTCCACAGCCAAACACCAGACAGAGCTCCAGGAGTCTAGTAGGAGAGAAGAGGGATTCAATGAGCAAGTGCATCAGGATCATGACGGGTAAACATGCAGGGATGACCAAACCAAACTAGAGGGAACTCATGAAAGTTGGATCAATGGCTGTGGAGCCTACATGGGACTGGACTAGGCCCTCTGCACGGCAAGACAATTGTGTAGCTTGATTTGCTTTGGGGGGCCCCATGGCTGTAGGATCAGAATCCATCCCTGGTGTGTGAGGGGGCTTTGTGGAGCCCACTACCTATGATGGGACACCTCGTGCAGCCTTGAGGCAGGGGGAAGGGCTTGGAATTGCCTTACTAGATGTACCTCCCCATGGGAGGCCTTGCCTTCTTGTTGAGGGGAGGGGCTGGGAGAGGAGGGAAGAGGGGGATCTCTGATTGATGTGTAAAATGAATGAAAAAAATTTTTAATTAAAAAAAGACAAAACAGAAAACCTTGATGGGGTGGGGAGGGAGAGAGAAGGGAGGGCACTCACATGGTGTCAGGAAGAAAACTGAGCACAACTATGGAGACAATGATGTTTCCATAGATGTCTATGAACAAATCATCAAACAAGTTTACATTTACATGAAATAGACACTGTCTAGAAATTTGAATTTTTAATAGAAAATAAGATAAGATCTGTATTCCTACAGCCTCATTAAGATGGTCCTTCCTTTACAGTCCCAGCTAGTGTGGCAAATGCTTCCAAAGTCAGGCAACAAGACTCCTGGGGGAAAACCAGGCCAATCTCACTTAGGACTGTAATTACAAACTCTCCGATAAAATATCACCAAATTTGATCCAGAAATATATTTATAGGTAGGCCATGTCCAAGGTGCTATCTCAGTCCTATGGCTCAACCTCAAAAGACTGCGGGAGGTCTGGGGAGATGCCTCAGTCATTAAGGGGTTTCAGTTTGCTCACTAGAGACAGTGTAAAAATACCAGGCCAGACACAGTCCCCAGGGCTCCCTACTGAGCCTGCCTAGCCTAGCAGCTGAGCTCCAGGCCAATGAGATCTTGTCTCCATACAGGGTGGTGAGTGTTCTGAGGAACAACGTCCGAGGTTGTCCTCTGGCTTTCTTAAAAGAATAAAAAACAGACCAAACAGAACTGGAGAAGTCTTTCCTGGCTACCTCTGTTGCCTGCTTTTATCTGTTCCCCAGCCTCTTGGCACAACACAAAGCCCCTTCTCCTCTATGAGGTATGGCTCTGTCCTGGTTGCAGGTCTAATGTGTTTAACACACCTAAGCGATGGTCCCTGTGGAGCGGCAGGACTAACTGGGGCTGTGGCTTGATGCTGCTGCCCAGCATGACAGAGAATCCGCCATGTGTACCTCACTCCAGAAAAGCCTCAAACTCAGACAGTAATGTTGAAACTTAAGCCCAGAACCACCAAAGTCAGGGGCTATTTGCATGTTTTCTCTGCCCTTCATTATAGTTTAAAAACCCATACTCCGTCATTGAAAGTACCTCTTGTCTTTTCCCTCTGCATGGTTATTCTGAAATATTTTGTTCTCACAGCCCAGAATTCCTTCTTGTCACTTATGTTCCAGGGCAGCTGTCACCATCTCAGAAGGTGTTGACTAAAGACACTATTAAAATCATCACACATCCATTCTCTTTGTATTGTCTACTTTGATTTTCCCTTTAGCATTCTCCACTAATGTCCTCCATGTTGGTCAGCTTCCTGCTATTACAACAAAGTGCTTGAGAAAATCAGCTGGCAAAGAGAAGAAGGATATTTGGCCACAGTTGGGAGGTTTTGGCTCATGGCCATTTGGCTATTTTGCTTTGGGTCTGTGGTGAGGAGAATATTTTTTTCAAAGATTTATTATGTATACAGAGTTCTGCCTACATGCCAGAAGAGGGGGCCAGATCTCATTACAGATGGTTGGGAGAGGGCTAGGAACTGAAAATTGCTTACCTCATGAACAGGGGCAAAACAGAGAGGATGAAGAAGGGACTGAGGTCTCACTGTCCCCTTTTAGGACTCACCCAGTCTCAGAGACTGGAAGCCTTCTTTCTCATACTTGCCACCTCCCACTAACGCCATCAGCTGGGGACCAAGCCTCCAACACATGTCCTTTGGACCAGACTATAGCACTTGCCTATTTGCTTGCTGTGTGCCTGTCCATCAACTCCCTTTGAAGTGTGGGTCCAAAAGTCTAGGGCCACACCCCCACTGCCCATAGCAGCATCCAGCACACTTTAGGTGCCAAGGAGATATATGCTGTTTGAACTCTGCTTTCTCGGCCATTTCTATTTAGGCTGGCACATTGAAATTTTTTGAGACAGTATTTTAACAATTGGTTAAATTGGTTGTACTATAAACATGGAATTAAAGACATTAATTTTATTCTTGCTGTTTTCTTTCAATATTTTGGAGTGGAAAGCCTTTAGCTTTCATAATTTTATAGGACCCCAAAATCTGTAAACTGTCTGTATTGTGTGTTTTTTTTTTTTTTTTTTTTTTTTTTTTTTTTTTTTTTAAGAAAGCAGACCTGTTCGGGAGCAATGCATTACATTCATATGATGGAATTTATTTAACTTTTGTTTTTCAGTGCTGTGGATTGACCCAGTGCCTCACACATGCTAGGCAAGTAGTCTTTCAACCACCAAGCTACACCCCATCCTTTGTTTCCCATTTAAAGTGCAGGTTGTCTGGGATTGTTCATTGAGTGGGCTAAGAAGGATACAGAAATCTCACTGGTTGAATAGTACATGGAAGCTGGTATTTAAAGAGCATAGTTCCCTCTAGTGCACATTTTGAGACCAGACCTTGGAGAAAAAAAGGTTGCCTTGGAGTCCCGAGGGACCAAATTATATTGCTAAGAAGGAGTCAATAAGTTAGAGGGTGCATATTTGCTGAATTAGTTAATATGTAGAACCATAAGGTTCTTGGTGTGCCCTAGAGAGGGAATCATCAAAATACATAGCTCAGTTGGTCAAATTTGCCCAGTGTGTGCAAAACCCTAGGTTCTGTCCCCACCCCTGCAATCTCAACACTTGAGCGAAGGACACAGAAGGACCAGAAGCTCAAGGTCAACTTAAATGCATTGTCCCCAAAGAGAGGAAGTGGAAGTTGATGGTCACTATGGTGGAGATAAGAGGCTACAATTAGAACTTAGCTTCTTTTCTACTTTCAAAGGATTTCAGAAAAAAAGAAGGAAATAATCACTCTGGGAATTGAACAACAGAAAACCCAGTCACTAATGTTAATCATAGAAGTCCCAAATATTTAGGAGCAAAGGATATAGCTCAGAGGGAGAGCACTTGCCCAGCATATGTGAGGCACCAGGTTCAAGTCTCAGTATCTCAAAACCAACCAACCAACCAACCAACCAACCAACCAACCAAACAAACAAACAAACATCCCACCTACAGAAATAACCAAAGCCCAAAAGGAACACTTTAAATATTTAGGTGGCTTTGAGATGGGGTGATGCATCAACTCCCCTGGCTGCCTCAGCTGCCTGCAGGAGAATCAGGGGGACCCAAGAACAAGTAGACAAATTGTAGTGGGCTGCTTTCATGTGTAGAAAGTATTGAAAGTAGAGAAGTTATTGAAGAAATTTGGACACACTCTGGACTTTTTTATGCTACGGGATTATTAACTTTTCTTAGCTATGATTCTGTTGTCCTTACGCTGTCGTTCAGAATGCATAGAGAGATACTTTGGAATCATGTGTGTGTAGGTAAGGCTGGGACAGCACTGATGATGTTTTGATAGTTTGGGAGTCAAGTGACAGGTAACTGGGGGCTCATTAGATTCTCTTTGATCCCATCCCATGTTAGAAAATCTCCATTATAAACTTACATATGTTTGCATGATCCTCTTTTCCCTTTGGGGGGAAAAAAACCTTCCCTCTAATAGTCCTGGAAAACCTACAGAGAGGAAGTGTTTGTTGATTTGAAGTTCTGATTTTAGAGCATTTTCTTTGGTCTAAAAGATCAAGATGACTAGGGGTAGGGGATAGGAGAAAAGGGTCCCTTTCTTATTTATAAATGGATGATTACAAAATAGTCTTTCTAAATCATTGCTCCACATGATTGTCATGGCTGACCTGATTGAAGGGTAAGTCCATGTTTCTATGTTTACTGGAAAATATAAGAAGTATCTGTGATCTGCCCTGGAACTCCCATCTGGACCAGAGGTGAGTGCCTGGGGTTATAGTCAGAGAGGCAACCGCCCCTGGGTCCCACCCCTGGGCACCATCCTGAGGGGACCTGCTCAACTTGGCCCCAGTTTCCAGCCAATTGGCGGGCCCTGTGGCAAGGCTCCCCTTTTCCAAGACTACAGGCAGACACTGCAGTCTCCACACCCTGCCCCCACACCCATTTGCCCCAGCCACTTCCTGAGACTCAGAGACCAGCCCCCAGCTCCCATCCGCCCTGGAACTCCCATCAGGACCAGAGACCAAAGAGACCCTCTGGTGGACACTACAACCTCAACGCCTTGCCCCCACACCCATCTGCTAGAGACCCCAGCCACTTCCGGAGACTTAGAGACCAGTGTCCAGTATTCCATCCTGTCCCAGATCTCCCATCTCGACCAGAAAGCCCCCAGCTCCCATCTGCCCCAGAACTCCCATCTGGACAAGAGGAGCTCCCATCTGGACAAGATAAGGAGATCCCAGGGACTTCCTGAGACTCAGAGTCCAGCCCCCCAGCTCCTATCCGGCCAGTATTTTCATCTGGACCAGAGCTCCCATCCCACCCAGAGCTTCCATCTGGACCAGAGAGAGGCTTCCTAAATCTGTCAGCTCTGTCTGGACCAAGTACACTGGTAAGACCAAGAATGAACCCACGAGGAGATGGGCAGACGTCAAGGCAGAAAGAAGTACATACAACAAAATAAAGAGCAATACAGCATCACCAGAACCTAGCCCTTCTCCAACAGCTAGACCTGAACATCACGGAATGGAAGAAGAAGAAGAAAACAACCTTATAAGTAACATCATGAAGAGGCTAGAGCCTTACATAGAAGAAATCAAAAATAAAGTGGAGGAACAGACAAATAAAAAATGGGAAGAACGTTATAAAAAACTAGAGGAAAGGACAATTAAAGCAGAAGAAAACAGTAAGTCCCTGAAAGAAAATCAGGAAAAAACAAGGAAGACAGTCCAAGACCTGAAGAGGGAAATAGAAAAAATGAAAAAGACACAAGCAGAAGGGATGCTGGAAATACAAAATATGAGTAAACAAACAAGAACTTCAGATGCAAGTATAACCAACAGAATGCAAGAGATGGAAGAGAGGATCTCTGGTGTTGAAGATACGGTAGAAGAAATAGATTCATCAGTCAAAGAAAACACTAAAACCAACAAAGTCATGATCCAAAATGTCCAAGAAATTTGGGACACCATGAAAAGACCAAACCTACGAATAATAGGGATAGAGGAAGGAGAAGAATACCAACTCAAAGGCACAGAAAATATATTTAACAAGATCATAGAAGAAAACTTTCCCACCTTAAAGAACAAAATGCCTATGAAGACACAAGAAGCCTATAGAACACCAAACAGACAAGACCCCCCAAAAAGTCCCCTCACCACATAATAATTAAACAACTAAACGTACAGAATAAAGAAAGAATATTAAGGGTAGCAAAGGAAAAAGGCCAAGTGACTTATAAAGGCAAACCCATCAGAATAACACCTGATTTCTCAATGGAGACTTTGAAAGCCAGAAGGACCTGGACAGATATAATGCAGACACTAAGAGTCCATAGATGCCAGCCTAGACTAATATACCCAGCAAAACTCTCAATCATCATAGATAGAGTGAACAAGACCTTCCAAGACAAAACCAGATTTAAACAATACTTATCCACAAACCCAGCCCTACAGAAAGCATTAGAAGGAAAATTCCGACCTAAGGAAGGCAGCTACACCCATGAAAACACAGGCAATAGATAACACCACAACAGTAAACCCCAAAGAAGAGAAGTACACACACACTACCACCAAATAATAAAAATAATAACAGGAACAAACAGTCACTGGTCAGTAATATCCCTTAATATCAATGGACTTAGTTCACCTATAAGAAGACACAGACTAACAGAATGGATATGAAAACAGGATCCATCTTTCTGCTGCATAAAAGAAACACACCTCAAATTCAAAGACAGACACATCCTAAGAATAAAAGTCTGGGAAAAGACTTTCCAATCAAATGGTCTTAAGAAACAAGTTGGTGTAGCCATCTTAATATCCAGCAAAATAGACTTCAAACTAAAAGAGATGATGAAGGACATTACATACCCATTGCAGGAAAGATCCACCAAGATGAAGTCTCAATTCTGAACATTTATGGCCCAAACACAAGGGCACCCACATATGTAAAAGAAACATTACTAAAGCTTAAATCACATATAAACCCCCACACATTAATAGTGGGAGACTTCAACACCCCACTTTCACCTCTGGACAGATCGGCCAAAGTGAAACTTAACAGAGACATAATGGTCTTAACTGATGCTATGGCTCAAATGGACTTAATCGATATCTGCAGAACATTCCACCCGAACAAAAAAGAATATACCTTCTTCTCAGCACCCCATGGAACCTTCTCTAAAATCAACCACATACTTGGCCACAAAGCAAATCTCAACAGATACAAAACAATTGGAATAACCACCTGTGTTCTGTCGGACCACCATGGTTTAAAGTTAGATTTCAACAACAGAAAAAACTACAGAAATCCTACAATATCATGGAAACTGAATAATGCTCAACTGAATCACCAATGGGTTAAGGAAGAAATAAAGAAAGAAATTAAAGACTTCCTAGAGATCAATGAAAATGAATATACCACATACCTAAACTTATGGGACACTATGAAAGCAGTGCTAAGAGGGAAATTCATAGCACTGAATGTCCACATAAAGAAGCTGGAGAAATCTCACCCTAGTGACTTGACAGCACACCTGAAAGCCCTTGAACAGGAAGAAGCAAAGTCTCCCAGGAGGAACAGACATCAGGAAATTATCAAATTGAGAGCTGAAATCAATAAAATAGAAATAAAGAAAACAATACAAAGGATTAATGAAAGAAAGAGTTGGTTCTTTGAGAAGATCAACAAGATAGACAAGCCCTTATCCAAACTAACCAAAAGACAGAGAGAGAGCATCCAAATTAACAAAATCAGAACTGAAAAGGGGGACATAACAACAGACAATGAGGAAATCCAGAGAATCATCAGGTCATACTTCAAAAACCTCTACTCCACAAAACTGGAAAATCTAAAAGAAATGGATAATTTTCTGGATAGGTACCACATATCTTAGTTAAATCAAGACCAGATAAACCATTTAAATAATCCAATAACCCCTAAGGAAATAAAATCAGTCATTAAAATTCTCCCAAACAAAAAAGCCCAGGACCAGATGGTTTCATTGCAGAATTCTACCAGATCTTCAAAGAAGACTTAATACCAATACTTTTTAAATTGTTCCACACAATAGAAGCAGAAGGCATATTACCAAACTCCTTCTATGAGGCTACAATTACCCTGATTCCTAAACCAAACAAAGATGCAACAAAGAAAGAGAACTACAGACCAATCTCCCTCATGAACATTGATGCAAAAATACTCAATAAAATACTGGCAAACAGGCTCCAAGAACACATCAAAACAATTATCCACCATGATCAAGTAGGCTTCATCCCAGGGATGCAAGGGTGGTTCAACATACGAAAGTCCGTCAATGTAATACACCATATAAACAAACTCAAAGAAAAAAAACACATGATCATCTCACTAGACGCAGAAAAGGCATTTGACAAAATCCAACACCCCTTCATGATAAAGGTCTTGGAGCGATCAGGAATACAGGGAACATACCTAAACATAATAAAGGCAATCTACAGCAAGCCAACAGCTAACATCAAATTAAATGGAGAGAAACTCAAAGCAATACCACTAAAATCAGGAACAAGGCAAGGCTGACCCCTCTTCCCATAATTATTCAATATAGTACTTGAAGTTCTAGCCAAAGCTATAAGACAACATAAGGAGATTAAGGGGATACAAATTGGAAAGGAAGAAGTCAAGCTTTCCCTATTTCCAGATGACATGATAGTATATATGAGTGACCCCAAAAATTCAACCAAGGAACTGATACAGCTAATAAAAACCTTCAGCAACATAGCAGGATACAAGATCAACTAAAAAAATCAGTAGCCCTCCTATATACAGTAGACAAACAGGCTAAGAAGGAAATTAGAGATAATCACCCTTTACAATAGCCACCAATGATATAAAATACCTTGGGGTTACTCTAACTAAGCATGTGAAGGACCTATATGACAAGAACTTTAAGTCCCTGAAAAAAGAAATTGAAGAAGATGTCAGAAAATGGAAAGACCTCCCATGCTCATGGATAGGCAGGATTAACATAGTAAAAATGGCAATCTTACCAAAAGCAATCTACAGATTCAATGCAATCCCCATCAAATTACCAACACAATTCTTCACAGATCTGGAAAGAATAATACTCAACTTCATATGGAAAAACAAAAAACCCAGGATAGCCAAAAGAATCCTGTACAATAAAACAACCTCTGGAGGCATCACAATTCCTGACCTCAAGCTCTACTATAGAGCTACCGTAATAAAAACAGCTTGGTACTGGCATAAAAACCGACATGTGGACCAATGGAATTGAATTGAAGACCCTGACATTAACCCGCATACCTATGAACATATAATTTTTGACAAAGAAGCCAAAAATGTACAATGGAAAAAAGAAAGCATCTTCAACAAATGGTGCTGGCATAACTGGATGTCATTGTGTAGAAGGCTGCAAATAGATCCATATCTGTCACCATGCACAAAACTTAAGTCCAAGTGGATCAAAGACCTCAACATAAATCTAGTTCCTCTGAACCTGATAGAAGAGACAGTAGGAAGTACTCTTGAATGCATTGGCACCAGAGATCACTTTCTAAATATAACAGCAGTAGCACAGACACTGAGAGAAACAATCAGTCAATGGACCTGTTGAAACTGAGAAGCTTTTGTAGAGCAAAGGACACGGTCAACAAGACAAAGTGACAGCCTACAGAATGGGAAAAGGTCTTCACCAAGCGCACCTCTGACAGAGGGCTGATATACAGAACATATAAAGAACTCAAGAAATTAGACATCAAAATGCCCAACAGTTCAATGAAGAAATGGGCTATAGAACTAAACAGAGAATTCTCAACAGAGGAAGTTCAAATGGCTGAAAGACATTTAAGGAATTGCTCAACATCCCTAATCATCCAGGAAATGAAAATCAAAACAACTCTGAGATACCACCTTACACCTGTCAGAATGGCTAAGATCAAAAACACAGAAGACAGCTTATGCTGGAAAGGATGTGGAGCAAGGGGAACTCTCCTCCACTGCTGGTGGGAATGCAAGCTTGTTCAGCCACTTTGGAAATCAATATGGCACTTCCTTAGAAAATTGGGAATCCATCTCCTCCAAGACCCAGCTGTAGCACTCTTGGGCAGATATACTCAAGGAATGCTCAATCATACCACAAGGGCATTTGCTCATCTATGTTCATATCAGTATTGTTTGTAATAGCCAGAACCTGGAAACAACCTAGATGCCCTTCAACTGAAGAATGGATAAAGAAAATATGGTACAAATACACAATGGAGTACTACTCAGCAGAGAAAAACAATGACATCATGAGGTTTGCAGGCAAATGGATGGATCTAGAAAAAAATCATCCTGAGTGAGGTAACCCAGATTCAGAAGGACAAACATGGTATGTACTCACTCATAGGAGGATACTAGATGTAAAACAAAGATGACTAGACTCCTACACAACTCCAGGGAGGCTACCTAGAAAATGGGACCCTCGGAAAGACACAGGGATCACCCAATGACAGAGAAATGGATGAGATCTACATGAACAACCTGGACGAGAGTGGGAGAAATGAAGGGCAAGGTTTGAGGGAAGGGAGGCTTGAGGGAGCGGGAGATCCCAGCTGGATCAGGAACAGAAAGGGAGAACAAGGAATGGTAGACCATGATGGAAGAGAACCACATGAGAACAGGAGTGGGCAGAGTGCTGGAGAGGTCCCCTGTGGTCCACAGTGATGCATCCTCTGTAGACTGCTGGCAGTGGTCGAGAGAAAGCCTGATCTGACCTAGTCTGGTGATCAGATGGCCACACACCCTGACGGTCAGGCTGGAACTCTCATCCAGTGACTGATGGAAGTGGATGCAGAGATCTTCAGCCAGGCCCCAGGTGGAGCTCCATGTGTCCAGTTGTCGAGAAGGAGGAGGGACTGTGGGAGTGTGAATTGTTGAGCCCAGGATTGGAGAAAGCATAGGGACAAAAGGCCAGATGAACAGAAGCACATGAATTGTGAACCAAAGGCTGTGGAGCCCCCAGCTGGAGCAGGCCCTCTGGATAAGTGAGACAGTTGAGTGGCTTGGACTGTTTGGGAGGCATCCAGGCTGTAGAACCTGGACCTGTCCTTAGTGCATGAGCTGGCTGTTTGGAACCTGGGGCTTACACAGGGACACTTTGCTCAGCCTGAAAGGAGGGGGCTGGACCTGCCTGTACTGAATCCACCAAGTTTAAATGAATCCCCAGGGGAGTCTTGGCCCTGGAGGAGATGGGAATGGAGGGGAGGGGATGGGAGAAGGTGGAGGTGAGAGCGGGAGGGGGGAGGACAGGGGAACCATGGCTGATATGTAAAATTAAAATACAAATATAATAAAAAGGGGGAAAACAAAATAAAAACAAACAAACAAACAAACAAACAAATAAATAAGAAGTATCTGTCAGTTCAGGAATACCCCCTCTCATTATTATGATTGCTTGCAATAACCAAGTTGAGAGCATTTAGATTGGCATCCACAACGCATTGCCAAACAGATTTGCACTTCCTCTCTCCTGCTCTCCTTGGTCTATAACAAGAATGCCCCCTACTCAACAGTAGGTGCACTCTGCCGCCATGGGTCAAGATTCCTTGCTTCATGGGCAAACCTTATTCCCACCCCTGATTTGGACCATATAACCCTTCCACTCTTTGCCCAGAATGTCAACAGCTACTTCTGTGGCTATTTTCTTCTCACAGAAAGCACGAAGCTTGTATTCATTGTCCACTTCAGTGGAGTTGTGACAGCTAAGGGGAAAGGAGACATTCACTTTCACCTGCACATCCCAACCATATAGGAGAGGCCACGAAGAGAGCTGAAGCAACTTTTGACTAGTGAACCACATCAGGAACCTAGAGGCAGGAGCTAAAACAGAAACGTGGAGGAGCACATGGAGGTTTGCTTCCTTTAGCTTGCTCAGCTAGCTTTTTTTTATATAGTTTTGGGGATGTATCACCCACAGTGGTCTGGGCCTTTCTACATCAATTGAAAGTCAAGAAAATGTCCCACAGACATGCCCACAGACCAGCCTGATAGAGGTAAGTCTTCCGTTGAGTGCCCCCCCACCCACCCAGGATACTTTAGGTTTGTGCCAAGCTGACTGCTGAAGCTAACTATGATAGCTATGCATCACATTTTATGCATGGGAGGCCCATATGTTATTTAATAAAATAGTATTTATTGTTCTCCACTGCAAAGAAGATGCCGTCTAGGATCTCCTATTCAGGAGGCTGATAGTAGGCAGGACAGAAATCTTCAGGAGAGAGGAAGAGCTCCTAAAGCCATTAGAGAAGAAACTTCTGGATCCTATAAAATCTATTAGCCATCATGATCTGGGTCTGACTTTTTTCCATCTTCTGAATATGACTAGTACATGTGACATCAAATAGGATTATTATACTTGAAATTAAAACCTAGAACACAATCTTGCATACTGAAGCGAAGGAACTGGACTAGGGAAGTGAGCATGCTTACCGACCAGACAACCCCTGTATGCGCCATCGTGCTCCTTGACTAGACTGTTTTTCCCTTGTGACTTCTACAGCCATTTGTTCTTTGTGAGACATTTTACTTGCTGCAAGGACTTGAAATAATTTATTATTCCCTGTTGTGGTTTGAGTGAGAAATATCCCCCATAGGCTCACATGTTTGAATACTTTGTCCTCAGTTGGTGGTGCTATTTGGAAGGATTATGAGGCCTTTAGTGGGTAAATGTCACTGGAGGAATTATATCACTGGGGAAGGCTTTAAGGTTTTATAGCCTGGTCCCATTTTTCATTCTCTCGTTCATCTTCCTCTTTGAAAACAAAGTACAAGCAGCTGGCTCCTTGACTGCCAGGCTGGCTTCACACTCATGATGCCATGTCTTCCCTACAATGATGGATGGTAGCCCCAATGGAACCTTAAACCCAAATAATCCCTTCTCCTCAAAGTAGCTTTTTGCCAGGATATTCTATCACAGGCAGAAGAAAGGTAAATCATGAAGAAATTGATATCAGGAGTGGGGTTGTTAGTATAATGAACTTAACCATGTTTTCTGGAGGAATGTGGAAAGTTTTGGAATTTGGGGCTATAAAAGACAGTGGATACTGTTGGCAAATGGTCCACTGCTCTTTGTTATTATAAGACAGAAGAACTGAGAGTAGAATGGACAATGGAGACCTGGCTATGAGGCTTCAGAAGGAAACAACAACTCTATTAAGGAATTGGCTATTGGCCATTTGTGTGCTGTTTTGGGAAAGGATCTGGTTGCACTTTACTTATGTCACAAGAATTTGCATGAGGCTGAATTGGAAAGTAGCGGACTAGTTGTTCCTCTAGTGGAGGAAATTTCAGAAAAGTATAACATTGAATTCGTGGCATAGTTACTACTGATGACTCCATACAGGTCTCAATGAAAAAGGACAAGCGGGACAGAAAAAAAAAATGCAATTTGGAGAAGTTACAGTTAGGGTGGGTCATGTACTGAAAAAGAATTGAATAAGTTAGAGAGGCTGGTGCCATTAAGTGAGTGCTCCTGCCCTGCACTGGAGCAATAAGAAAGGTGCCTCAGGGCAGGACCCCCTCAGAAAAGACTCCAGCTTACAGATCAAACCCCCATGGAAATTGCTCACCAGCTTCAGCATACAGAATCTGCTGCAGCTGAGGTCCAGGGAGTGGGGGGCGGGCAGACTCCATCCTAAGCTGTAAGGAAAGCATGGTAGTGTCATCTAGGTGGTGCTAGTTTTAGAAGCATGAGAAATGCAAAACTGTAGGGGTCGTGGGTGTTTCCTTTGTGCTCTCAGAGAGTCACTGGGCCAGGCACCACGCAGTCTCTGAGAGAAAACCGTGAGTGCCAGCGAGTGAAGCTGGGAAGGTGGAGCCTGAAGACTCCAAGATGTTGGAAATGCCAGAGCTGTGGGTGCAGCACGAATCTTAAATGGTCTTTTTAATAGAAACAAACCTGGAACCAGGTACTGGGGTGAATTCTGGAAGATTAGAGAAGCAGAACAAGCCACAGCTACCTCACCTCACCGGTTCCTCAGCTGATCCTGTTTCCTCAAACTGGAAGCCTCTGTGTCCTCATCCGAATGGATCTCAGCTGAATGAACTGTGTTGCTCAAAGTCTAAAAGCTTAACCAGGCTATATAGTTCCTCGTCTTCATGCCTTAAATACCTTCCTGCCTCCTGCCGTTACTTCCTGGGATTAAAGGTGTAAGTCACCAAGCTTGGCTGTTTCCAGTGTGGCCTTGAACTCACAGAGATCCAGGCAGCTCTCTGCCTCTGGAATGCTAAGATTAAAGGTATGTGCTACCACTGTCTAACCTCTATGTTTAATATTGCAGCTGTTCTGTTCTCTGACCCCAGATGAGTTTATTAGATGGCACAATATTTTGGGGAACACAATACCACCACATGTGGGGGCATCTTCCAAGGAGCGCTGCATATAAGGGCGGCAGGCAGCAACACTGGATGGGTGAGGTCACCTAAGCCCTTTGAAACTCAAGCCCAAGATACTAGACATGGAGCTAGCTGATTTGGCACTTGCCTTGCTGGGTTTCAGTCTTTCTTTGGTCCAATCTTTTTTCACTATTCCCCATCCCTCCCCTTTGGGATGTGTACTCTGTGATATTGTATGTTGGAAATATATAATTATGGTTTTTTTATTTTATAGGGGGGTCACAATTTAAGAGGTTAGTCTGAGAAGATACTTTGGGCCTTTGAACAGCATTGGTACTTTTAAAGACAATGGAGACAAGGTTGACTAAATGCATTTTTCATCACGAGATGACCGTGAGTCTGGGGGCCAGAGGCAGAAGGCTGTGGTTTGAATGAGAGACATCTTCCATATGCTCAGCATTTGAACACTTGGTTTGCAGTTGCTGGGGCTATTTGGGAAGATCATGGATCCTTTAGTAGGTGGAGTCTTGATGGAGGAAGTACACCCAGGAGGTGGGGGTGAACTTGAGGTTTCATGGCCTTGCCCCATGATGACATCCTGTCTTACTTATTTTTCTATTGCTGTGATAGAACACAATGACCAAGGCAACTTATAAAAGAACATGTTTAATTGGGCTTGTGGCCCCAGAGGATTAGTATCCATGATGGCCAGGGAAGGCATGGCAGCAGGAACAGCTGAGTGCTCACATCTTGAGTGAGCATGAGTCAGAGAACACAGTGGGATGGCATGTGTCTTTTGAAGCCTCAGGGCCCACCCTCAGTCACATATCTCCTCTAAATAGGCCGTACCTCCTAACCCTTCCCAAACAGTTCCACCAACTCTTTGAATCAAGTATTCAAACACAAGCAAATAGCAGCCATTCTCATCCAAGCCACCATATATCCTCTCTGCAGTTTTAAGCCAAATAACCCCTCTTTCCTGTGTTGCCTTTTCTCGGGGTATTTTGTCACACCAACAGAAAATTAAATATTATATTCTTTAATTCTGTTTTTTTTCTTCTGGCTGTTTAATTCCATAGCTATGATCTCATATGGAGTGTCTAGCTATAATTCTAGAAGAGGTTAATCCTCTGTAGCTAAACTATTATACCTTTTATTTGAGGATAATAACTTGATCTGTCATTTTATTTTGGTATTTCACCAGATTCTAGCTTGGGGGAGTAAATGAACAATCACACTATAGAAGAATTGGAAAACAATACAGTATCTCTTCGAATTCCATTCCAGAAAATTCTTTACCCATGTACCAATTATTATGTATGACAAGGATAAAAACAAGAGACCAGTCCTGTGAGAAGTCAAGATCCCATAGGTTAAAATATTATTTCATTTTTCAGAGAGTGAACAGAGACTCTAATAGGAAGCATTGTGTAATACTGTCTGCTATGGGATGCTATTCCTGGGAGTCTACTCATCCCTTATAGGGAACTGACTAACTGACCAAGATAAGGACACCATTAAAGTCCAGCTTCGTGGACCAGTGAGTTTTATTGGGTTGTTTATAGACGTCTGGATGAGGAGTACTTACAGGGGCAGAAGTTACTCAAAGCCAGCTGTACCATGAAAGCCTACCCCAGCATGGGTGACAGTTCATGAAAGCTGGGAACCTGGAGCTCACTGCTCAGCCCGCAGGGAGCCCGGCAGGTTGGGGATTGTCTTTCAGTATGTTTTCAGACCAAAACAACTGTCTTCCAGGTGTTCGGAGCCTCTTCTAGTTGGCTTGTCTAATTGGGGCCTCTTCTAGGCAGCTCAGCCTGTCTGAAAATCACCATATACTCTTGTGTATTTGCAGGCCTCTTTAAATAAATTCATTTTGAGGGTGGAAAAACTTTATCATGTAATTGTATCACTTAACATATACTTTACTATGACATACAGGACATACACACTGATAACAAGCATATCCAATTATGGCTGATGAAATGGCTCATCGGGTAAAGGCATTTGTTGCCAACCTTGGTGACTTGAGTTCAATTCCCAGGACCCTCATGGCAGGAGAGAACCAAATCCTGCAAGCTGCCTTCTGACCTCCATATCCATGTGTATGTCCCACATACTAAGTACATAGATAATTAAAACCCAAGTCATAGATACAGGCTAACCACCGCACCTGCACACAAAATGACACATCAGCAAGTACATGGGGTGAACAATAGTGAACATTCTAAGAAGAAACTCAAAGAACACACAAGTTGACTACATTCAATAAGAGTGCATGATCAGTAGAACCAAGATAGAAAATTGGTACCTTGACAACACAGAGCTTAACCTAAGTATTGAGTGAAGGGAAAGAGTTCAAAGTAAAGCTGGTTATTTACACTTATAAAGAAGTGAACTGGTCAGTAAGAAACAACCAGGCAGAAATCTAGGAATGGGGCTGACTTATATGATAGGGAGAGGCTTGATGGGATTTTAATGCCAGGTCTGGAGATCAAACATAGACCAGGCGTGAGTCACAGGGAATAAAAGAACACAGATTATCTTGTGGGTTCTACCGGAGGCCAGCGTTTACCCTGAAGGCTAGCTCTTGGCGGCAAAAAAGAGCCAGCTGTACCTCACTAACTCAAATTGTGCCTCTTTTCCCTGGGTGTCCCCAAGGAAAGAAAGCTTTCCTTCCTGTGTGTGGAGGCGCAACTGGTCTCAGCCTGCAGTTAAACCCATCTAACGGTTGCTCAGGCCAAACTGACCTGGAAGGGATACTTACAAACTGGCCGCAGATCCGCTGTGAGAGGAAGGGGCTCTCCATTCCGGAGCAAGGGAAGCCTGACTTCTGGGAGGCCCCTTGCGTAAGTGAGCCTGGTGGGAAGGAGACTGGTAGGGGGCAGACACTAGAACTGCATGCTCTGCTCCTGCCCCTTCTGAAAAGTGAGTGCAGGCCAGGAGGGGAAAGAAAAGGGAATCTTCACAGTATGCTGGAAACTTTCCCTCGATACGTTGTCTTCACACCATATATCAAATGCAAGAGCCCTGGCAGAGGAAAAGGTAGTGCCCTACCTTTCCAGATTACAGTGGGCTAGCCTCCTCCCTCTTGCACACAGTCCCACCAAGTGTAGCCTTGGCTAGTGTCTGTCACCTGCAGAAGGGAAGTGGGGTTTTCCACAAGGAGCAGATGGGAACTTCTTAGCTCCTACCCTAATGTGCAATGGTGGCCTGGAATTACAGCTCAGATGCCCTTGAATCTCACCAGAGAGCTGCCCCGGCCAGAGATTTGCCATCACTCCCAGGCTGCTCCAACAAGCGCCACGAGCACCGGAGTAGAGGTTATTTTGTACTTCACGGTTGTGGGGTTTGTTCTGTATCCATGAGTGTATTTCTCCCCATTTTATATCTTAATAAATCCTTGATACCCTTTAACAAACTCTCATGGATTTGCTTAACACCTCACGGGATGTATAACACACATTCTTCCTTGCTCGCAGGGCTCACCCAACGCACCCCTAGGCCCCACATTCTAAGTGCAGTTTCGTTGTGGCAGGCTTGGTGGCTTCCCTGTCCTGAGACGGTGGGCTCCTGGGAAATCCTTCTTCTTCTTTTTTGTTTGTGGTTTTGTTCGTTTGTTCGTTTTTGGAGACAGGGTCTCATTATGTAGCTCTTGCCTTGCCTGCCTGGACCTTACAGAGGTCCACCTGCCTCTGCCTTCCAAGTGCCGAGATTGAAAGTGTGTGCCACTGTGCCCAGGTTCCTTGCTAATCTTTGACTCTGGTCTCACACAGTTCCTTGTCATGGTGGAACCCTCCTTGCATGACCATGTCTTTCTCCTTATTCAATTTCCGTCAGTTTACAGTCCCTCTTTATCCTGTCCTTGCTGAGAGCTAGGGGAGTCCCCAGGGATCTTGCAGGTCCACATTTGCTCCATGTGCCATTATACACGGCCACTAGAGGGCAGGAGACCCCCATCCTTAGCGCCAAGCCAGAAACACTGTGGCTCAACTCTTGCATTTGGCAAATCGTCACCCTGCTAGATCACGAAGGAGTTATGTGAAGCTTTATTTTCACTTTAAGTGCTCCCCCAAAGCTTACTAGTTCATTCAAGATCTCTGCTCCTCCTCAGTCTATGGCTTTCTCTGTTCTGGAGCAGCCTGAGCTCTCTAGCCTTTAGCCCCTCCCTCACCAGCTCCTGCACAGGCTGTCTAAAGTTTTCACCTCATCGGTTTAATGAGATGGGTTTTTGTGCATTGACCTGGTGCCCAGGGGAGGTTGGGGGCTGTTCTTAGGGTGGGCCTTCTTTATTAAGAAGGTGAGGGGAGTGGGTGGGTGGTTTTCCTCACCAAGGTATATCCTGTATGTTGCCCCCCCCCCCCAAGATCATTATAGCACAAGCGCAGTTCACTTTAGATTTCTAACAAGGACACTGTGTCCTGCTCAGTGTGGCTCTTGCTTAGGCAGTATAGACCAGATTAGGCTGCTGGGATTTCGGGGACACAGTGAGCTCTGTGAGTCACTTAAAAACACGAACATTTCTGTGTTTTGCCAACTGGGGGAAAGCTTCTACTTATCTACGAGGGAGCACTGAATTCTGGGAGAAAGTAAATGACTTCTTTATGGTTTTACCTCCATCTTTGGAGCAGTCCATGCTGAGTGAGGTGGTGGTGATGATGAACCAGGAGGAAAACCTACTGGGATTTACCCCCAAATTGGCTTTGTTCAAAACTTCTGCTTTTGGTATTTGCAGAGAATAGACCTCTCTAGTTAGCCATCACTGTGATGAACACCATGACCAAAGCAACTCGAGAAGGAAAAGGTTGGTTGCAGTTTACAAGCTCTAATTCATTAGAGAGAAGGCAGGGCAGGAGCTCAAGGCAGGAACCTGGATGCAGGAACTAACACAGAGAAGGAAGCTGCTTTCTGCTTCCTCTGGCTTGCTTGGGTACCTTTCTTCCAAAGCCCATGCCCGCCTCCCTAGGGATGGCACAGGCCCCCGTGAACTCGGCCTTCTGGTATCAATTAGCAATTAAGAAAATGCCTCTCAGACATGGCCACAGGCCAGTCTGTTAGGAGCAGTCATTTAGTTGAGGTTTCTTCCTCCCAGATGACTCTAGATTTGGGTCATGTTCACATCAGTAGTTCACCATGACAAGACCCAAGCTGGCCTTTCTGTTACATCTTCTGTCTGCAGCTCCCACAGCCTTCTGCCACACGGTGGCCCCCGAGGGCATCTCCAGAAAATCTGTGCCTGTGTGCTCATACGGCCCCTCCCTAAGCTTCCGTGTTCATCCTGTGAAGGGTGTTCTGGGCTCCCTCTTAGACTCTCCTGATGTGATACATGCTTCTAGAAACTTCTTTCTTCCCAGAAAATCAGGAAATCCTCCTACCAGGAAGATTGGGGGCCTAGTGAATCCTTGAATCTCCTTGTGTGGCTCCTGGCCCTCTTTAGGATTCACGTCCACTGGCCTGAGGCTAGAGATGGCCACTTCATCCCACAGAGGAGCAGCTGGAGGAAGCCAGGTGGAACGCAGAAGCTGTGAGACATCGACAGGACAGGGGGAAGGACCAAGGTATGTTTCGTGTGTGTGTGTGTGTGTGTGTATGTGTGTGTGTGTGTGTGTGTGTGTGTGTGTGTGTGTGCATTATCAAACTTTTGGGAGAATGTTTGGCCCACGGAAGGCAGCCTGCCCTGTGTCAGGTTTGATTTCAAGAGCACTGGAGCATTTTTTCCCAACCAAATCCAGACGGGGTGTAGCGTATACTTTCTAAGAAAGTATGTGGGGCAACTTCCTGCCAGGGGTCTGTCAGGGAGGGGTTCCTCCCCAAGGAGGAAGAAGAGGGCAGACTGGGAGGTTCAAGAGGCTGGCAGAGGGTGTCTCAGGAGTTGGTCTCCCAGGAGGAGGTCAGCACGTGCTACCGGGACTGTGGGTCTCCTGGAGAAGCAGATGCAGAATCCGTGTCCTAAATATTTTCTCTTCTAACACTTCCCAATCCTTGCACAGCAGACCCAGTTAGACGTGTAGAAGGAAGTCCAATTTAATCCAAAGTGGCCCTCACCTGCTAATCCTTTCTTACGTTGACTAACCTGCTGGTTAGGACTAAATTTCTTCTCCTACTGGGCTCCGGGGGGCCTCTCCGACCTCCTTTTTCTGTGACCACTTACCCTTTGATGTGGGATGAACCCCTGTGTCACAGAAGCTCCTCCCAATGGCTGAGCTCATGGTACCCTCAGGCTGCATCCTGGAAAGACTGAGAGGATTTATGTCCAACCTTAACTGCCGGTCCAGGGTGATGGTTGTGTCCTGGTGGAAACATTCTGCTCTCTGTAGCCAAGACCTCTGTGCCACTAGAGTGTAAGGTTTTGAGGACTGGAAGCAAATGTTTTGCTGATGCTGAGTGGTACCATTCTCACTTGACCTGTGCATTCCTGAACCATGAATCGTGGCTATGGCGAGATATGGCACTGTGTGCTTCCATATTACCAGGCCCATGTATAAAACGGTGGCCACTTTGTGCCTGAGCCCATTGGCTGATGATTGGGTGACTGGGGGAAGAGGATGACGGGCACCAACAGAATGGGTCATCCTATCAACTTGATGGCCAAGATCTTCCTTTGCTGAGGTCAGTTTTTGATGAACATTCAGTTCTTCTGGTTTTCTTCCATTCAGAGCCTTCCAGATACTTCTTCCAGACTAGCTTAGCACTGATTTCCCAGCCACGCTGTTTCCAAATCTACACCACCCAGCCACATTGGTGGCTGGAGCCCACATGTTGGTAATAGTTGCACATCTGACCATTTCTTCTTCTAGTGAAATGAATAAGGTGCACTGCTCAAAGCTCTGCCCATGGAGGGAATACCTTCCAACACTGTCCTCAAGAGACACCAAGCCTGGGACACAGTGCTTGAGCTGTCCTCTGCTGCTGGTGCCTACATGTTGTACAGAGTCGTCTGTCAAAGCCCAAGTCTCCCTTTGCTCTGTCAACTGATTGCAGGGGACTCAGCATGAGGTCACAGATTCTGGTCTTGAGAGAGAAGGCGGTGTAGTTGTATTAGGGGCATTGGGGCTACTGCTTCATGAAACCAGATCGTCCTTCTGATCACATAAGTTACACCTCCACAAGGATGGCATGCTGGTTGTCCAACTACCTGATGGCCTACTGGAGTCTTAGTGCATTATTTACTGGTATCATAAGATATCTGAGGTGGGTAAATCCAAGATCCGGGGGCCCATGCCTGGCAAAGGCCTTCATATTATGTTATACTATGAAGAAAAAGAGAAGGGTAGAGGGAGTGCATACGAGGCAGCGGGGGGGGGGGGGAAGTGGTGGTGCAAATTCACTTAAAATGATTTATTTGCTTTTGAAAAAACGTGTAGGGGTGCTCTGCCTGAATGCATGTTCGTGCACCTCATAATGCAGTGCCTGCAGAGGCCAAAAGAGGGAATCAGATCCTCTAGTACTGAGTTGCAGATGGTTGTGAGCCACCATATGGGTGCTTGGAACTGGACGCAGGTCCTCTGCAAGAGCAGCAAGTGCTCTTAACCACTGAGCCATCTCTCTCGCCCTACAAACTCACTTTTGTAAGGACTCACTCTCCTCATACGCTAACACACTCCCACCAGACTAGCATCTTCTGCTTGTGAGTACAGAGCTCTCGTGTCCTATCTTCTCTTCCTAGGTTCATCTCCCAACATCGCTGAATGTGGGATGAAGTGGCCAGCTTTGGCAGATGTGTTCAAACCCTAAAACCCTACCCCCAGAACTGTGAACCTGGGAAATCAAAACAAATGCTTCCAATGTGCATCAGCGAGACAGTACAAGAAAGACTTTCCTGTCTCAAAAGGGAGACACGGGTCAGAGTAGATAGAGACTCCGGTAGTCTAAGACCAACAGGACAGGCAACATTAAACCTAAAGGTTCTAGAACAGTCTACTCACATGCTGCCTCCAGGCCGAGCTCTGGGTTTGGCCTCAGAGACTCCAGTAGCCCCATCAAACAGCTTCTCCGAGATTAGCCTCGGCAGCAGCTCGCATGGGGAGTCAGACACACAGCCTCCCAAGCAGAGCTGTGCACTGTTACCTCACATCTGAGTCTCTGAGGTGGCCTTTCCTCCACAGCTGGTATTCTAAAGTGAGATATTTGACCATCACTTTTTTAAAAAAGAATAATTTATTTTTTAAGTGTTTTGGTGTGAAGATGTCAGATCCTCTGGAACTAGAGTCACAGATGGGTGTGAGCTGCCATATGGGTGCTGGAAAATTGAACCTGGGTCCATCTGGAGGAGCAGCCAGTGATTTTAACCGATGAGCCATCTCTCCGGCTCCCTGACCATTGCTTCTTTAGTGTTGTTATCTGGAGCCACTTTCAGGGAAAACTTAGCCTCAAACTGAAGGGGGCTCATGGTCATCAGAGAGGAATTGACTCCCGAGGAGTGTGCATGTACCTGTGGGTGTGGTGAAACTGCAGGTGCCAACACACACACACACACACACACACACACACACACACACACACACACACACACACACGCAGTAAAAGCACTACAAACAGGTGATTCTTCATTGATTGCCTTAAAATTTTTTTGTTCATGTTTTTCTTCATTTTTGAGATACGTTTGAGAAACATGTTATTGTTAGTGGATAAGAACTCCTCTGTGGAGACAAGTCATAGTGGAATTACATGAAGGAAGCACACATTTAGCAATGGCCACTTCGGAGAAGAGTTCACGGGGATTTCATGTTCCTCCTTAACATTTTCAGAGCACTCTGAGTCCTCTAGAATAAATATCACACCTTATAATTAGGACCATGTGGACCAGAGATGAGGCTTAGTTTGCAGAGTACTTGCCTGGGAGGCATGAAGCCCTTGGTTCAATCCTAACCCTAGGTAGGCTAGGCTAGAGGGTGAGAGAACTCAGGGTCTCTGCGTCTCCCAATCATGTGATTACAAGCACGTGCTTCCATTGAGCTCCGAGGCCTCACACTAGCAAGCGACCTTACAGCTGAGCTGCCTCCCAACCTAGTAGTTTAAATTCGCAGGGAACAGGAGGAAAGTTTTCCTGCTGTCCCTCTCCATTTTCCGGGAGGAGCACTGATGGGCTGCCCTTGTCTCAACAGCACCAGCTGGGACCAGAAGGATAAATTCAAGTGGAGCCAGGGAACATCCACACTGCGGCTCCTGATGTTAGGGAAACACGGTGCAGGCAAAAGCGCCACAGCAAACACCATTCTGGGTAAGGCCGTGTTCAAGTCCAAGTTCAGTGATCACGTGGTCACCAACCAGTGCCAGAGTGAAAGTGTGTCCCTGAAAGGGGAGCAGCGGGTCATTGTCATCGACACCCCGGATCTTTTCTCCTCCCTGGCCTGTGAGGAGGTCAGGCAGCGGAGTCTGAAGCAATGCTTGGAGCTCTCGGCTGATGGACTCCAAGTGCTGCTCCTGGTCACTCCCATTGGCCACTATACAGAGGAGGACAGAGAGACCATTGAGGGCATCCAGGGTGTGTTTGGCCCTAACGCCTACAGTCACATGATTGTGGTCTTCACCCGGGAAGATGAGCTGGGTGAAGACTCACTGAAGGACTACATTGTAAGCAAGAACTCTCTTAAGGCATTGCTTGAAAACATTGGAGGTCGATACTGTGCTTTCAACAACAAGGCAGACAAGGAGCAGCGGGAACAGCAGGTGTTCCGGCTCCTTGATATGATTAAGCAGTTAATGGTGGAGAGCCCGGGGCATCTTGTGCCCTTGAAAATGGAAGGCAATGGAGTCCAGGTAGGATTGGTGGGAGGAACATAACCCCAAATTAATGGACTGTCTTGTGTTTTACAGACATGATTTGTTTAGGGAGATGTATTTATATGCTCTAGGCCAGCATTTCTCAACCTGTGGGTCACGTTTGTGGGTTGAATGGCCCTTTCACAGGGGTCACATATTGATATTACATTACAATCCATAACAGTAGCAAAATTACAATTATGAAGTAGTGATGAAACTAATTTTATGGTCGGAGGTCACCACAACATGAGGAACTATAGTAAAGGGTCGCAGCGTTAGGAAGGTTGAGAACGGCTCTAGAGAATAGGTGGGGACATCAAACTGCTGAGTGTCAGCCTGGGGACTTTGGACTTAACTGGAAAGTTGATGGGAAACAGAATCCTTGTGTCATGTAACCCCCATGTTATTGAACACACTGGACTCTGTATAGTCTTTCTTCTGACTTCTCGAAAACCAAACAACAAAACACCTAGTCTTGGTTTTTCCCCACCTCTCTTTCTGGCTGTTCCAAAGACATTGGAGTCTTCTTCTAGTCTCTGGCTTCTGAGGTTGGTGTTCTCAGATCTCACTGGGCCCTTCTCGATTTCCTCACATTCACACCAGGAGACCCCCTACTTTGATGCCCTGGAGGACCATCTGCGGTCTTCGGTTCCCAAAGCAGCAGTCTTAGCTCAGCTTGGTTCTGCCGGGTCCGGCTCTGGAGGACTTTCACACTAATTCATCCTTGACCTGCTCACACTTGTCACCACCCCTTCAGTCTTCCTCCTCTCCACTCAGCCAGAGGTTGTATTGCTCCCCCAGAGTCTTAGCTCTCTGGTCAGGTCCAAGGAATCACCGAAGGTCTCGTGACATCAGCACTTCTGGAGTCCACCAACTTCTGTCTCTGCTACCATTGTCTGGTCCAGGGCTGCAGTCTTTCTTCTCTGTACTGTTTTAACCTAGCAACAATTTTCACTTCATTCACTTAGAGGCCCTATCTTCCACCCCATGTTACGTACAATCGCCAGCTGTTAACCACATTTAATTCTTTAACACGGAAGGGAAAGTGTGTTTGCAACCAAGGCGGTTACAGAAATGAAGACTTCCTGTGAAGAGCTGATACCCAACTGAGTAATTTATGCATAGACTCCAGGTCCTCATCAGTGGGGTGAGCAGGTGCATATCAGTACAGAAGATTCTGCAGGCAAGGGTCAAGCAGCAGGTGAGCCCTGGAACGATCTGCTCAGAGAGATGCCACCCAACTGATGACTAATGAGTCTTAGCAGGATGGGGGCAAGAGAGAAGTCAGCATTCACTGAGCATCTACTAAATGCCAGACTTACACACCACCAAGTATTTGTGTGAACTCCATGTAAAGGTGTTCTACAGATGAGGAAATGGGCTCATGACATCTTGTCTCCTGTGCTGATGTCTGTCTTGTGTTAGGATGGTCTTCTGTTCCCTGAGTGAGATGTGGTACAGGGATGTTAGCAAAGAGAAGGGGCTCAGAATGAGCTCCCATAAGAAAATCTTGCTTTAAATGCTCAGCAGCTTCTCACTGATCTTAAGATGAATCATAGTTCTTGACTCACCTTGGTCGCTTGCCCTGTGTCCTGCTTCCTATGGCTGGTCTCACTGGCTTTCCCTCTGCTCTCCAGTTAGGCTCATGGCCACTCTGGCACTGCCTTTGCCCCCCACCCTGCACCAGCTGTGCTCCGTGGCTGCATCCACTCAGTGTCAGCTCACTTCCTCTGTTCTCTTTGGCCTCCTGACTCTCTCAACCCTGCTTGGATCCTCAACTTCTCCACCCTCATAATGCCCCTTACATCAGTCACTACCAGCTCAAGGGGTTCCTGTAGATATATTTACAATGGCTACATCCCTACAAAGCCCATGAGGATAGAAAACATCTGTTAATCTGTCATAAAACAGATGTCATAAGATGCCCCTGGGATTTGCTGTGGAGATAAATGAGATGCTTAAAAAGTTGTTAATAAATAGATTTATTAGCTGTTATTATTAAGATGTATGAGGATTAGAGGAATTATGAATTTTAAGGATTTCAGGGAGCTGTAGAGATGGCTCAGTGGTTAAGAGCATTTGCTGCTCTTGCAGGAGAACCTGAGTTCAGTTTCTAACATCCATACAGTGCTTACAACCATCTGTAACTCCAGTTCCAGATCTACCACCTCTTCTGACTTCCACAGTCATTGTACACATGTGGTTTGCATACATACATGTAGGCAAAACACTTACACATGTCAAATAAAAATGGTAAATAAATCTTTTAAAAATATTAAGGATTTCAGCAATCCAAAGGGAAGGATATATAAAGATCCCTACCTCAGCCAGCATCTTTTAAAATAGCAAAACCAGAGATAACCCAAAAGATCCACCACTGAGAGGATGGCTACACCATTTGTGTATGTTCATAGTATAGGGTAGATTGTACCAACTAAAAGGCGTCAGGTAGCTCCATCTTTATTAACTTGTACAGGTGTGAAGTTTATGATACCAAGCAGAGTGCTGAGCAGGAAGCTCTGTGAGTCTCTCCTATGTGTGTGAATACTTGCGCATGTTTCTATAAAGACAGAGAAATACAGAAGGATATGTAAGCACTGACAGCTGTCACTTTTCCTAGGGGTTGGAAGATTATTAATTTTTATATCATGCATAGCATATTTACAATAAAGCAATGAGAAAGAGATAGATGAGAGATAGGAAGGGAAGGAAGGGGAGGGAGGGAGGGAGAGAGAGAGAGAGAGAGAGAGAGATATATCAAATGCATTAAAGATGTTGGTGAGAACAGGTAGGGAAGCAGAGGCAGGCTCTTCCAGTTGGCATGAGCTTTAAGAGGTAAGGTTAGAATGTAGCTCAGGAAGTTTCTAAGGATAGCCCAAGACTGAAAGGATTGTTTTCATGTTAATTATGTGTTTGATTTTCCACACCTGGTGAAATATTATCAATTTAACTTCATGTCAGAGGCTCCTTCACAATCCTGGGGAGCAGCAAGGGTACTGGAAAAGCTTCCATCTCTGGGAACCTGCTCAACAGCATCAGTGAGTTTGGAAAGCTGGACAGGTGCACAGAGGAAATCCAGGACAGTGACCTTACTGTGACCACTTCCTAATCAGCAGATATTCTGTCTCCAATTGTATCTCCATTTGCTATTGTGCAGAAAATGATCTTCTTTGGCCATGTGTATGTCATTTCCCCCTTTATTCTCTAGGTTTGTGGGAATAGAGCTCCATATGAAGAAGGAGACAATCTGTGTGGTAAGTAGATCACTTAAACACTTAGACTCATGTCTATATTCTCCAAATGCACTGCCCAGCCAAAGGAAAGTGGAAAACTAATGAATCAGAAACAAAAGGTACATAGAGACCCAGTATGAATGGGTGTCCATACCTTTTCCCAGAGGACGTGTTGGCTCAGCACAGCAGCAGCAGGCAAAGTGCTGGACACTGTGGTGTCCCCCGCCTCCTCTGTATGGGTGGAGCCAGCCTTGCTTTCCACAGCTTTCCCCCAACTCTGTTTCTTCTTCCTGATCATGGCTCTAGCATTCCTGATTGGAGACCAGGAAACACTCCTCACGGATGACACTAGCTCGTAGCATCTTTGTACAGACTTCTGTTAGTTGTGTGTCCTATGCAGCAACACAGGTCAGTACACAATAATAAACAGAATGTCTACAGTGAGGGCACACAAGGCTTATGAAGTCACAGATGCATTTTTGGCTTATTTCTGGGTCAGTCCTGTGTAAGAACTGAAAAATCTCACAGTGAATCTCACTGACAACATCCTTTCCTCATGAAGTACTGCAAAAAAAAAAAAAAAAAAAAAAAAAAAAAAAAAAAAAAGAGTCAGTTATGAAGTTTAGTAATAATAATAATTGAAGCTAACATTGTGGGCTAGGAACTAATATACATGTACTTCAGTCCTCAAAGTCTATAAAATTATATGTATAGCATATGTACAGTTTATAATATCTTGGCAAGCATTCTTTTTCATAAGAACCATGGAGTGAAGATGTCTTATCAATGTACTGATTTGACAGGCCTTGGGATTAAAAATTCAGTGAATGCCGGTTAGTACAAACCCTCAGGAACATGTATGTGCCGACAACTGATCTAACACAGTGAAGACACCACATCCTGGGGGCGGGAGAGAACTTTCAGTGGCATGTGACTTGCACTAGGTGGTTCTGAGGAAGTCAGGCAGGCTTTGGACTGGGTGCTAGAAAGCAATGGGGCACAGCTAGAAACTTTAGAGTGTTTTTTTTAAATCCTCAGGATAGTGAGGTTAGAGAGAAGCCACAGCTGTCCTTGCAGTCAATAGAGGGATAGTTTGGAACTGTTGGCATGCTGCATGTGGTCATGCAGTGCTGGCACTGCCCTGGGACTGATAGCAGGCCGCTGTCTTCTTTCCCAGCACCCACTTCTATTCACTGCACTATATGGGCTCTCTGTATTGAAGGAGCCCTCATTGGAAAGGAAATAACAAATGGAATGATACACTTTTGTTTGCTTTGTTTTCTTGGGGAGGAAGTTTGCAAGACAGTGGGTTTCTGTGAGGGTTTTTTCATAGGCCCTTTGTTATTGGCTAATCCTCCTCCTAACCCATTGTCCCCCCAATATGCACACCCCTTCCTTCTTAAACTCCTCTACTCTTGTCTACTTTCCTTCTGCCTATGTTCTATCACTCCTGCCTCCGCAAGGAAACCTGCCCTCATACCCTCCCCGTCAAACAAGCAGGGCTGTGAAGTTCAGGTTGGATCCGCATACAGAAGAGAACACGAGGCATCTGTCTGGCCCTGGGTTGCACCACTCAGTATAATTATTCTTATCTATTCTTCTGTAAACTTCAGGTTTCTTTGTAGCTGAATAATATTCCACTGTGTATGTGTAGCACATTTTCATTATCAATTCAATAGCTCAGCTTCACCCATTTCTTAGCTATTGTGAATGGAGCATCAATAATCACAGATGAGCAGAGATCTCTGCAGTGTGGTATAAAGTCTACCGGGTTTATGTCAGGAGTGGACTAGATGGGGCAGAGGGTAGTTTTCTTTCTCTCTCTTTCTTTCTTTCTTTTTTTTTATTTTTTTTTGTTTTTTGTTTTGTGCCTTTCCTGGAACTCGCTTTGGAGAACAGAATGGCCTCGAACTCACAGAGATCCACCTGCCTCTGCCTCCCGAGTGCTGGGATTAAAGGCATGCGCCACCACCACCTGGCTCTTTCTTTCTTTTTTAAAGGAATTTCTAGATTGAATTCCAAGGTGTCTATACCACTTTTTACCCCCAAAGTAAATGAAGGTTCATTCCCTTTCCCTCATATCCACACCAGCATTTGATGTCATTTGTATTCTTGATATCCATTCTGACTAGGATTACAATCCTCTTTAAGTAAAGGCAAATGCATGGTACTTGGCTTGTGTGGTTGTGGGAGCAGTCTGGGGGAACTCTTGAGAAGCAGTCCTATTTGTATGGAAACCTGAATAAGCAGCGTGTGTGAACACTAGATTGAGGAGCTCTGTCCTGTGTGCAGAGCATGAGGGCAAGGAGGAAGTGTGTGGGAGTAGGATTCAAAGTCTGCCTCAAGTTTTCCTCTGCCAGGAACCCTCCGTAGCTGCTCTTTGCCTGTCAAGTTGGCAGAGACTGCCTGGGTGGTATCTTCTCTCACCCTTTCAACAGCTTGGGCATTCTACCCTTGTGTGCCCTGAGAGTCAGAAGGGAACATGTCCAAAGGGATATAGCAAGGACTCATTATTTTGTTTTCTAGTTCTATCCAGACATAATTTTATTCTTCTTTATAGCCAAATATATTATACACACACACACACACACACACACACACACACACACACACACACATATTAGACTGAGATAATGAAAATGTGGTACATATACACAATGGACTATTATTCAGCTACAAAGAAAACTGAAGTTCACAAATTAAATAGATAAATTATATTAAATTGATAAAATATACACATATATAATATATGTCATATTTGTGAGTGAGTGTTCTCATTTGTATATGTGTACATGGGTATGTGCATGTAAGTGTGTGAACATGTTTGTGTATTGTGTAAATATGCAAGCCAGAGGACAACACTGTGTATCACTTTAGACACCATGCACTTTTTTATTGAGACAAGATCTAGTCCTGGCCTGGCACTCACCCTATGGACAAGACTACCCAGCCAAAGTGCTCTAGGGATCTACCTATCTCTTCCCCCACAGGGCTGGGATTCCAAGTGTGCACCACCATGCTTGGATTTTTAATTTTTTACATGGGTTCTAGACATTGAACTAGACTCCTCACTATTACAAGGGCAAGTTGTTTGGTAACTGAGCTGTCTCCCTAGACCCCATATCACATTTTCTTCATTTAACTGTTGATTGTTTTTAGGCTAATTATTATATTGTAAATAATGCAACAATAAATACAAATGGTCAAGCATTTATTTTGTGTGTTAATTAGAAAGTTAGTACAAAAATAATATCCTCTCCTATAGGAGTCTGTTGGAATCCAGTTCTGACCTGTTGAAGGGTTCTTGGGTGGAGGAGAGAGGAATGAGAAAATGTTATGTAGAAAGATAGTGACAAGGAGATAGAGAGAGCCATGGGATAGCTTTGGGAGGGCCCTAGGTCAATATCCAGTCACCCTTTGGTTTATTCAAAAGGGCTTTTTTTCTCATGCCAAGGGGAGAGGCAAAAGACCTCTTGCAAGACCAAAGCACAATGTATAGCCAACTGTAGACCCTTCAAAACACCTGGTAAACATGCCTGTGGTCAAATAATCTCATTATGCAGCCCTGCTGGGTAAGGCAAGCCCAGATTCTCTGACCCTAAGTACTGTCTCACTAGATAGTTTCTGTGCCCCCCCTCTGGATAACAGCAGTTCTCACAGCCTCCTCCCATAGATAGCCACTCCCAAGACTCCTATAAACATAGATTAATTTGCCCTGTTCTGAACTTCAGATAATGGTGTCATACAGAACATCAGTTGTGTGTCTGGCTTCTTCCACTTAGCATGCTTCTACATTTCATAGATGTTTAAAAGAAAATAAACAACAACTGAGTGTTTTATTGTGTGGGTTTAAGGCTAAGGGGCATTTTATAATCAGATTGTCACAGCCCTTGCCTTAGTCCATGACCTCATGTTATAATAACTTACTTTAGAAGACTGAGGGTCAGTGGAAGCTCAGTTTGGCACAGTAATTCTCCTGGAAAATCTTGGGTTTCCCGTATTCCTTTTTGTTCATTCCTCCTTCCCATGCTTTCTACCTGGGTAACTGGTTCTCCCTGAGATTAGAGTCCTGCTCAATGAAGCTTTCTAGAACAGGTCACATCTGTACTCAACTACAGGAGGAGACACTGGATCTATTTTTATTTTTCTTGTCTCACAGGTCCAGAGAAGAAACAGCCTCATATTATAGGACCTGATCAGGATGTAGAGATGGCAGAACTGAGGGTCCTCCTCATGGGGAAGCGTGGTGTTGGGAAAAGTGCAGCAGGAAACAGCATTCTGGGGAAGCGGCCCTTTAAGACTGAACTCAGTAAGCAGGGAGTCACCAAGGACTTTACATGCCACAGCAGGGTCTGGAACGGGAAGAAAGTTCTGGTCATTGATTCTCCAGAGATCTCATCGTGGAGTCCTGATGCAGCTGATATCAAGAAGCACACTTTTCTAGGTCCCCACGCCTTCTTGCTGGTGACACCACTCAACTCTTTGATAAAGAGTGATGACAAAATGTTCAACCAGGTCAAACACATTTTTGGAGAAAAATTCACCAAGTTCACAATTATTCTCTTCACCAGAAAAGAAGATTTGGAGGGTCAGGATCTAGAAGAATTTATAGAGAAAAATAGTGATCTCCACAATCTCACCATGAAATTTGAAAAAAGATACATGGCTTTCAACTACCGGGCGACTGGGGAGGAGGAGCAGAGGCAGGTGGACAAACTCCTGGGCCAAGTCGAGAGCATGGTGAAGTACAACAGCAACAGGCCCTGCATCTTCCGAGAGAAAGGTATGGCCGAGCGTAAGAGATGGCTGTGCAGCTGGTGCTCGGGTATGAGGCATGACCTAGAGCTATTACTTTCTGAAGGAAGTGGAGAGGGTGAGAAAAGGTCCAGGCTGGGAGTGTAGCTCAGTGCTTACCCAGAATGCACTAGGGTTGATCCAACTAGCCATGGTGGTCTATGACTGTAGTCCCAACCCTTGGGAAGTAGAGTCAGGAGGACCAGAAGTTCAAGCTCATTGGCTGAATGGTGAGTTCAAGGGCAGTCTGGCTTAAATAAGACCCTGTCTCAAAAACCAACTAGCAGGTGCGTACTTTTGTCTCTTCTTCAAATTATCCTAAAGTTATGAGGGTTTTTTTTTTGTTTTGGTTTTGTTTTGTTTTGGTTTGGTTTTTCAAGACAGGGTTTCTCTGTGTAGTTTTGGTGTTCTGGATCTCGCTCTGTAGACCTGGCTGGCCTAGAACTCACAGAGATCTGCCTGGCTCTGCCTCCCAAGTGCTGGGATTAAAGGTGTGAGCCACCGCCGTCCGGCAAGTTATGAGTTTTTTATGTCCACTCTCACAGCTGGTTTTTAATTCCTTTCCTGACCCCTATCCCACCTCTCCAGCATGGAGACCTCTCCCAGTCTGCTGCTGCTAGGACTCAGCACTCAGCTCAGTGATGACAGTTTCAGGTCACTGGCTTGCTTTTCTGTTCTCTTAACCCAGAGCTCTCTCTGGGTTATTTATTCTCCACTGCTTTGGAGATGGGAAACTATAAGAAAGTGTAAATAGGGCTTAGAAGATGACTCACTTGCCTAACAAGCATGAAAACCTTAGTTTGATCCCCAGAACCCTTGTGAAAAAAGCCAGGCAGGGTGGTGAATGCTGCACTCCTGGTGCTGGATCAGATGGATCTCTGAGATTTGCTGGCCAGCCATCCTTACCTACCAATCAAGTTCCAGGCTAGTGAGAGACTCTGTCTCCAAAACCAAGGTAGACTGTGGCTGAGGGATGACGGCTGTGGCTGTCCTCTGGCCTCTCCACGCATACCGTAATGCGTATGTATACCTGCATAGACACGTGCATCTAAACACACGAACACCCTTATATACATGCACTGGGAAAGTGAAAAAACAGAGCCAGAGAGTTAGGAGCTAAGGTATGACAAGGACAGGGAGCCTGAATGCTTGTGGCATATGGGTAGCATGTGGCATTAGATGAGGTGATTCCAACTCTTACCTGTTGAGAAAGGACTGCCCACTCTGTCGGTACTGCCTGCTCTACTGACCTCATCTGAGATCTTCCCCATTTCCACTTGTCTGTTCTCTTCGGACTCAGATGTTCTTACCCAGGAAGATCAATACCACAAATGGGTGTCCCTGTTTATTGACCCTTCACATTCCCCTGGAGGGCCAGGTTCCGGGAGCCACCTAAATAAGTACAGGGGAATGGGAAGGCCAGGAGGGAGTGTGTAGAAAAACTTGAAACAGGTTTTAGAGAACAGGTAGGGTTTGGATGGCTGGGAAGAAAGGAAAGACATCACAGAGAGTATACTGGCAGCTTCAAGAAAAGAAATAGGGCTGGGCGGTGGTGGCGCTTGCCTTTAATCCCAGCACTTGGGAGGCAGAGCCAGGCAAGATCTCTGTGAGTTTGAGGCCAGCCTGGTCTAGAGAGAGAGATCCAGGACAGGCACCCAAACTAGAGAAATCTTGTCTCAAAAAAACCAAATAAAAAAAAGAAGAAGAAAAACAAAAGAAAAAGGACCCACTAGGCATGCATGCCTCTTAGGAGGAGATGAGGGTGGTTTTGATGGCAACAGGGTTTCCAACTGCAAGAAGGTTGGATCAAATCTCAGAGACTTGGCAACTGAGTCTTTTCTAAGTACAGAAGTAGGGATTGGATGCAGAGCTATGGGACTGGGTTCAGCATGAGTAGCTCAGCAGTTGTTCCTGGAAGGAAGACCAAGGTGGGCTTTCCTCCCTCTGGTTTGAGGTAGTCATGGTGACTTGACAAGGAGTTCATGATGGAGGACCACTGAGAAGAGATGGTGAAGTGCAAGGGCACCAGGAGCATCCAAAAGAGTAAACATAATGAGCTCTCCGCACCTGCAAATACTATTCATAGGGACCTTCTCTCCCATCACCAACACCATTAAAGAACAGTCTTGTTGGACATTTATTTTACCTAGGAAGTTCCTTTGGCTCATCATTGAAAGACATAGTAAGGTTCATCATGCTTTTAATGAATTTTAGTATGAGATAACCAACACAACTGGTAATCATTGATAGAATATGTGATTGTTTTTTTTCCCTGAAAATCCAATTGTATAGACTAGATTTTCAAATACTGCAAAGACATTTTGCTATGGTTATTAGGAGCTGGCAACAGGGAGTCTTAGTCACCGTAGGAACACGGAAGATAGAAATGAAATGTGTGGACTAGACCCAGCAAAGATAAGAGGCAAAGATAAGGCCACTGTCTCTTATAGGTACCAGGGATTAAGAAGAGGTCCTGGAGAAGGGAGCAGGGTAGACTCAGAGATAGGAGATATGCTATGTTCATAGGTGAGCAGTGAGCAGAGCATTGTCCAAGTCCCTCTGTTGTGTTCATAGACCACATGAACCGGGCAAGCCAGTCTCATGTGTGTGTGTGTGTGGGTGGACCTGTGGGTGAGGGCTGGTGAGCTCAACAATGAAACTAGTGCTGTGAATAACTCGGGAAGATGAGTTCTGCATCATTCCACTGTCATGAGTCTTTCCCCATTTCCTCTGCAACAGAACTCTTAAACATCATCCTCTTAGGAAGGAGTGGGACCGGAAAGAGTGCAACTGGGAACACTATCTTGGGGAGACCTGCCTTCCTGTCTCAACTCGGAGCTCAGCCTGTCACCAGAAGAAGCCAGAGTGGGAGGAGGACAGTGGACTGGCAGGATATTGTGGTTGTGGACACTCCATCATTCAGCCAGTTGCCCGAGATTCAAAAGGACCCTTCCAGGATAGAGGAGGAGGTCAACTACTGTTTGTCTCTCTGTGAAGAAGGAATGAAGGTTTTCGTCCTGGTAGTCCAGCTGGGTCGGTTCACCCACGAAGATGAGGCAGCAGTGGAGCAACTGGAGGCCATTTTTAAGGAAAAAATTATGATTGTGCTGTTTACACGGAAGGAGGACCTAGGGGATGGGGACCTTCATGACTATGCTAGTAATACAAAGAACAAAGCCCTTAAAAGAATACTTAGAAAGTGTAAGGGGCAAGTTTGTGCCTTTAACAACAAAGAAACTGGTCAAGGCAGGGAGACCCAGGTGAAAGATCTGTTGACAATAGCCAATAATCTCAGACAGAACTATGGTGAGCAATCATATTCAAGGGTGGTTTTGGACCAGTTTAAAACAGTAGGCCAACAAATTTCTAGTTTTTTTTTTAAATGATGAGCTCAAGCGAGCAATTAAAAGGTCTGGGGACACAGGGATGCCATCAGACAGAGGTGGGTGGGATGAGGGATGGCATGACTGGAGGGGTGGTTCCCCTCAAAGGAAGTTCATGACTTTGAAGGTTGAGGGATAAACGCATCTCATGTTGGATGTAGGTGTTTGGATGAATAAATGGTCAAGTTAGGCCAGGCAGTAGAGCATTAGAGGATGAAGAGAATACAGGAGAGAATATGGGAAATGTTTTGAAAATCAAGATGATATGATGGGAAGGTTTTAACTTTTACATAGTACAATTACATATAACAAAACAATTATCAAGCAAGAATTACAGTTACAATATTAAAGAAGATATCCTATCTATCTTATATTTGTGAGTCTAAGGTTTTATATCTAACTTACCTTTTATCATAACTGAGAAAATTATAACTATCTAGTCTTCAACCACATCAAAGACCTCAGAAGGATATAATATTACCTGAGAACCGGGAGAAGGATGTAAGCATTTTTCAGGAGTCTTGCAAGAGTAGACAGAGACAGCTGGCAGCCTGGACAGTCACCTAATGTTCCTTTGTAAAGTTGGGGCATCTGTCGTCAGCCCACAGGGCTAGAGTCTCTTGGTCACTTCTCTCAGTGTCCTGTAGAATGTCTGGCAGTTTCCTCTGCAAAGCAGGAACCTGAAGGACCATTTTGTCAAGCAAAGTTCAGTGGTCACCTTTCTATGGGTCCTGCATGTCCAGTTGATCGAGCAGTCCAGGCAAGAACAGTTTCTTGTCCAAATGGCTATTTTTGCCAAGGTGAAGATAAACTCCATATGAAGTGTCTTCAATGCCCATCCTCCTCTCTGAAGTAAATCAGTGCTGCCAGGAGCAGACATGTCTCACTGTCCAGAAAGTCTAAATTTTAAAAGTATTTTAAATGCCATATTCTGTAGGTCTTTGAAGTATTTGAAGATTACCTATCTGTCTGAAATATCTCTATGTACATCTAGAAGACTTAACTAACATGTCTACGAGTATGATTATCATAGATGACTAATTATTAATCTATTTTTAATTATCCATTTCAATTTAAAATGAGCTATACAAACATAATACCTTAAACACAATTAGAAATATACACACAGTATAACAAAATTAACTTTAAGTTTGTATCAATAGACTAAAATCTATACCAATGTAAAACATTTTAAACAAGTTGTTGCTCTTTAGAAGTAAGTTCCTTAATCTACCCTTTCATCCTATTATATCTGTATCATATCCCCTTTTCTTTTTTAGAAAGAGATCTCATTTATAATCAAACTGCTTTAAATAAAAATATTGTTTTTTCTCTGTCCCACACCAGAGGGCTCTTCTGATTTAGGACACAAGAATCTCTTAACCTTTTCTTTTAACAATATGTCTGGGTTTAGAGAAGGAGTGAGCCAATTCCATCTCCAAAGCCAACTTGATAATTTTGGGAATGTGGGCGTAGTTTCTCTTACTACTTCCTGCTGGAGTGGGGCGCTGTATCTTATGGGGACACAAAGAAAATTTTAGGATTATGGAGTAGTCCATTAGGGTGAACCTCTGAGCCAGTTGCCTTGAAAGCATTCTGGATATCAGATCATCTGGGCCATGGTGTCATCGGAGACCTTTCAGGTGGTCTTGGCTGATCAAACCTGATGTATCTTAATCTGGAACAAATCCACAGCCTCTGGCTTTCTGTGGAAACAAAAGCAGAGACTCTTTTCCAAAGCAACATATCCTTATATCCAAATTTTGAAGTCAAGGTATCTTTAAAATTTACATACTTGTTTAACTCAATAGCTTTTACGATCAAATCTTTTTCTGCAGTTAAAAATCCCAAAGACAACATAAACCAGATTCTCTGTGTAATATCCATCTTTGTAAGACTGAAATGCCACTGTGGCTGCTGGCTCCACCCACCTCAGTTTCCCAACATGGTGGTGGTACAGTGTACCAACAGCTCTGGGTCTGGAGCCATGTGTACCATCAACTATCAGAAGCAGTTCTATCAAAGCAGTGCATAACCCAGAAACTTTTTTTATTTTTTTTAACTAGCAAAGGCTAAATCTACCACGCAGCAGAGTAAAGTGCCACTTGTAGACTCCTCATTCCTGCCACACTGCAGGTCAGATGCACACGCCAGGAACCCGCCATAGTAGCTCAAACCGGCAGGCTGCTGCTAACTAGAGAGAGACAATTAGGAAGCTGTTTTTAGCTCTGTCTTAGAATCTTTTTTCTCAGGTTTTAGGTGGAAATTCTTGCCAACACGTTGGACGCCATTTGTAGTTAGAGTTTTCCTGCCTGGCCCATAGTCAGGACAAATCTCTCTCACCCGCCAGTCCCATAGTCGCTCAGACCCAACCAAGAAAGCACACAGAAACTTATATTGCTTACAAACTGTATGGCCGTGGCAGGCTGTTTGTTATCTACCTTTTCTATCTTAAATTAACCCATTTCTGTTAGTCTATACTTTGCCACATGGCTTGTGGCTTACCAGTGTCTTTACATGTTGTTTCTCAAGGCGGCGGCTGGCGGTGTCTCTCCCCAGCCTTCTCCATCCCAGAATTCTCTTTCTTCTCTCTTGTCCCGCCTATACTTCCTGCCTGGCCACTGGCCAATCAGAACTTTATTTACACAGAGCGATATCCACAGCAATGGGTCAAAACCATTTCAGCAGTGTAGGCTGAACAGAGTCAGGACTGACACCATGACCAAGACTCAGGTTAACATTGAGCCCCAAGAACCCTGAGAACCAGAGGATCTGGGCAGGTCCACACACAGGGACAAGCCCAGCATTCTTGGGCATGGCAGAAAGTGGATGTGAGCATCAGCATTCCAACTTCATTCTGTCTTTGTGCCCAGCCTCACTGGTGTGTGACCCTGATTCATGGTGTTCTGGGCATGGCTGAGAAGATCTACTGGAAGTTGCTTGAGGTAGACAGCATGTGAAATGAACAATATGAAACCTTCAAGGTGTATTAAGGGTCAGGCATTTTAAATATCGGCTACTTTCATGTGTACCTTGAGAATATATATATATGTGTGTGTGTGTGTGTGTGTGTGTGTGTGTGTGTGTGTGTGTGTTTAGTTAGCTTCAAGATTAACCTATTGGTAGGATAATGAAGTTTGCAAATTGATATGTTTTTTGATATTATACTTTATCTTAGCCAAAAGGCCAAGAAGTGATTCCACTATAATTGAATGCTACATATGTCTTAACATGGTAATGTCTAGAAAATGTATGTGTAAATATATTGAGTTGAATCAGATAATAAAGATTAATTTGATTATGACTTTATGCTTTCCTTCTGACAGCATTTTCTTGTTTAGGTAAAGAACCAAATTTCATAAAGAGGCCACTGAAATGTTTATGTACTTTGGCCAAGGTGAGTTTTTTCTGGTGCCTGGGGATCTTTCAAATGAGTGACAGTCACTTGTATGACAGGCCTTTGCCAGCTCTGGGGTTGTCTGCCCTAGACATTTTACCAAACCAAGGAAAAAAATGAATGGGAACAGCCAAGAACCAGGAACAGGAGGATTGAGGTCTGTAGATAGTTGTGCCTCTTCCCTGAGATTCCCTTCTGTTTGAGGGCAGTCACACATCCCTGCTAGCTACTTCAAGTCGAGCAGGTGACACTTGGAGCTGGACATAGTCAGGGATGCACAGGATAAGCAATGTGGCACATTCTTATTGTAGGCTCTAACATACACACAATATTTCTTTAGGTCCATTTCTGGGTGGAGCAGTGATAGTGCTGTCAGTTGCTCTGACAAGCACGTGGAAAGAGACAGGAGGGTTGGAGGTTTATAAGGGGGTGCTTGTATAGAACAGATGATGGTGAGTAGAATAGGCCGGGAAGGCTTTGGGCCTGGTGCCATCCATGTGCCCTTGAAGGGAACACAGAAGGGCAGGAAACTGGCAGAGCCTGTGACAGCTTACAAGGAGCTTCACAGTGTAGACCGCTTGGTCACAAGTCCTGCTCTGGAGACACATTAGTGTCTCTGCTGGGCTCAGCTTGACACTAGGAACTTCCTGGGAAGAGCATGGCTTCATGGCAAAAGCTGAGGTGTGTCCTGAAAGTATTGGCTTTGGTGGCTGCCAGCTAGATGTATGCCTTGATCTGAGTAATAGCTTTCTTCTTGGAGAACATTTGAGGCCATTGCTATTGGAATGCTCCATGTACATTCACTGCCTACATGTGTCTAGGAATCTCTTTTTTCAGGATTTGGCTTTTCCCAGGGAAACTGAAAAAAGATTTCCAGGCTGAACTGCAGTCTTTGGCCCTGCATTCTACTTGTCTGAGACTACAATTGGCTCCAGGTACCCTCCTCCCCAGCTCCCTGTTCTCAAAGCCACTCACCTGCTTTCACCTTTGTTCATGTTGGTACTTCCTGTTGGTGTGACAAAATCACCACTCCTGAGGGATTAGAAAGGTCCCTGGTGACCATAGCCCTCCTAGGCTGAGGTGGCTGTCCTTGCCCATTCATCAGAGGCAGTTGGTCCCAGGATGGAGGGCCACATATATTCCTCTGTGCCTGTTGTTAAATGGCTAAATGACTTCCTCTCACTGTCCAGGACCAGTTCATCCCACCAGGATGAGGTTTTTCTTCGTGTCTGCTTATTTGTGAATACAAGGAGGCCACAGTGTCCAGGTGGCACCCATAACTCATCCGTCAATGGGACTGATTAGTTCCTCCACCCCTGGCTGTGATCAAACACATGGTAGCCATAAGGAGAGAAGGGAGAAGGGAGAGAAAGAAGAATTTATTCTGGCTCATAGTTTGAAAGTACAGTCCATTATTATCAGAGCAGGTAAGAATATGAGGCAACTGATCACATCTTGACCAGGATTAGTAAGCAAAGAATGATGCATAGTGTTGCTCAGATCACTTTCCCCTTTTTATTCAACCTGAAACTCCAGCCCATGAAATGTTGTGACCTACAGTTAGGGTGGGTCTTCTCATATCAACCCAATCTTAGAAACTCCCTCACCGGTATGCCAATAGTCACAGGATGTGCTCAACAAATGCAGGATGTAAAAATGTAGCCATTATCAGCACAACACATTTCTCCCCTCAGCCACATACAGTTCCTGTTTATTATTTTTCACCGACATTGTCTTCACAGATGGTGTTGACAGCTTGTGTTTCCTGCAGAGGAAAGGGCTAGACTGAACAGAATCAAGTCTGAGCAAAAGTGTCACACCCCAAACAGTCTCAGGCAACATTTTTAGCTTTTGCTTTTCTTAAGTCAACAGTACCCTGAAATTTAACAAGAGGTGATGCTCACAATAGCTATGACTTTCCCCAGCCTTCACCCTACCTGATATTGTGGCTAGGACCCCAGCAAGGTCTTGTTGTCCCTTGGACATGTTTCCGAGGTTGCCTGGGGAGTGGACTGCTTGGGCATCTGAAATCTGTCACCTGGTGTGTGGTGTTTGCATTCATCTGACTGATCTGAAGCTACTCCACATTCCTCGGTGCTGATTAGCAAGCCTGCCTCTCGACCCTGTCAGTCACTGTGTCTCCAGGATGTCAGCCTTCTCAGCTCTGTTGGTCACTATCTTCAGAATGTCACCGCTCTCAGCACTCTCGGTCACATTGGCCACTCTCTCTCCAGGAAGTTAACACGGGAAGGTTTACCAGGAACGGGGGCGTCCACCACACACCTTTACTATTTCTTCTGATAATTCCTGCTCCCATCAGGCCATGAGTTTCCTGTGGCGCTCCTGGTCACTCCACTGGCTACATGTTCTCTTCCTCTGTAGATCCCCATTTGGGGATCATTATCTGTTAAGTTCCAGTGAAACTTGACATTTTCTTTTAGTCATTAACTACAACAACAACAACTTTATAGCTCTCCACCATATCTTTCCCCTCTTGTCTTTACATAACTTATGGTCATCATGATGTTCTGGTCTGGATCATGGCTACTGTTTCTTAAGACTGAACTCTTTCAAGACTTGCTTTAAACAGACCTTCACTGAAGCCAGGTTCTGTCTGTAAGGCTTCAGTGTGCCATGAAGTGATGTCTGTGTAATGGCAGAGTAAAGTGCTCTAAAAATCATTACTTCAAAAACAAACAAATGACAAAACCTGAGAACTTTGTGTATGCCTGGACTGGGCATAAAAATGGCAACTGAAGAAACACAGCAATGACATTAAGTTTTGTGGTTAATTTGCTTCACTTTCCACATTGAAAAATCTTCTGTAGCCTTAAAAAATAATAAAAAATTAAATAAACACCATAATGTAATCCATAATCATCATGAAAACCACCACCTGGCTTTCTCTGAAGGGGGGGTTAAATAAAGTTGGAGTTCCCTGGGAACCCCAGTCCTAGAGATCTGACATTTTTGGATTCCTGGAAGACCCTGACAGAAAGGCTTGTCTTTGGTCTAACAGCTTGCTTGGTGGCCATAGTCTTTTCCCTATGAATGACTCGTGAGAATGATTGTTTAATAACTCAGATGAATGGAGCAGTGCATAACAAACATGTGAACATTTAAGAGGAAAAGTTACGAGTGAGGTCTCCGTGGAGACTTTGAAAAGCTTTGACATATTCCTGGGAATCTAGGAGACCACACATGGACATTGTGTACATGACGGGCTGGGGAATGCTCAGGACAGAACAGGGCATGCTTCAAGATTTCACTCCTGCTTGGTCTTGAGGCTCTTCACAGGCAGAACACAAAATAAAGGCAGAGTTGTGCAGCCCTGGCAAGTGTCGAAGGTGTGTCCCAATACACACACCAAGAACTCCTCCAGTCTGGGAGAATTACTGAGTCCAGGAATTTAAGCCATTTTGTTTGATCATTAGTTGACCACTGGACTACCCAAGCAGACTTCAGTGACATGCGTATGTGCCAAAGGGCGTAGACTTTACAGAATCAGATCTGAAAACTCAACAACAACAACAAAAACAGACCTTGGCATGGGCAGCCTGGACCTGACCTCCAGACTCACCACACCCTATTATTTAAAAGAGTCCATTTTCAGCAAAAATTAAGCAAGCAAAGACAATATCGCCTAATGTGGTGGTTTGACTGATAAGTGTCCCCATAGTTTCAGGCACCTGAACAGTTGGCCACCAGTTGTTGGCACTGTTTGGGCAGGTGTAGGGGGTGTGGCCTTGCTGGAGGAAGTTTGACAGCAGGACTGGGCTTTGAGAGTAAAAGGCCTCATCCTACTTGTAGTTAGCTTTCTCTGCTGGTTGCTTTCTATTCAATACGCTAGCCACCAGCTTCCTACTCCATCATTCTGCACCCCCTGCTTCCATACCTCCTGGCCACAACAGACTCTTACCCCTCTGGAACCATAAGTCCAGGTAAATGCTTCCTTCTACAAGGTGCTTTGGTCATGGTGTTGTCACAGAAGCAGGAAGTTAACCAATACAGCCTGAATACCGGAAAAAAAAACAAAACAAAACAAAACAAAAAACAACTTCCAATGAATCTGTCTGGTGAAAGCTCATATGTAAGACTTACCACAAAAGGTTTTCAAGTCAGCTGCTAAAAATCTTTCAGAATAAGCAAAGGAGACCATGTCTAAAGAACTAAAGATAGGTTTAAAGTAATGCCCCGTTAAAGAACATTTAAAGAATGCACCAGGAAAGAGATGGACATTGTGTTTAAAACACCAAGCAGCGGCTCCGGAGTTGACAAAAAGCATAGCAAAATGAAAAGTTCCCAGCAGGGCTTGACGGCAGATCTGAACAAGCAGAAAAGCAACTAGTGAACTGGAAGGTGGACAGTTGAGATGTACCCTCTGGGGACAGAGAGCAAAAAGGGACTGAGAGGAATCTGCCACATCAGGGACCTGTGAAGTTCCCATATAGTAGGAATCCCAGAAGGGGAGGACGGGGAGGAAGAGGGAGCTGGAGAGACGGTGATCATGTTAAACAAAATCTATTCATCTGCACATCAAAGACATTAATGGCCTTTAGATAGGATAAACTTAGAGAAACTCACACCTGAGCACATTATAATCAAGCTTTCAAAAGATGTCGAAGAGAATCTTGCAAACAGCAAGAAAGAAGTGGCCCGTCATGTAGAAGGGACCTTGAACAAGAGCACTGCCACTTTCTCATGAGCAACCAGAAATCAGAAAGTTGGCACAAAATACTGGGGGAAAATGTCAACCTCAAATTCTTTATCTGGCAAAACTCTTCTTCAAACATGAAGGAGAAGCTGTAAGTGTCGGCCTACACGTCTAATCTCAGTACTGGGAAGGCTGAGGCAGGAGGATTGCTGTGAGTTTGAGGCCACCTGTCACGCCTTCCATGCTATGATAGGCTCTCCAAGTAATTCAGACTGTTCACACTAGCCCTGCGCCCGTAGTCAGCATTAGGGGTGCTCCAGGATGTGAATGGGCAAGGATGAGAAGACAACCCCCTCCTGGAAAGATGGGCACTGTTGATCAGAACACTCTCTGTACCCTTCCCTTCCAGTGTGTCCTCTTCTGATAGTGGACACAGGAATGCCTATGCATGCATGTGTGCTTCTCCGCATGTCTTTGCAGAGAGCCTCTGTGTCTCTTTGTTCAGTGAGCATAAGATAAATAAACATTTAAAAAAAACTACTATGAGATAATCCAGTGCACCTATTTATGGAAATGACAGATTCAGTGCTCATTCTAGCTCTTGGTGCAGTGTGTGGGGAGAGTAGGGGGACCGGAAGACAATTCCCTGACAGGGAGGGGCAGTCTGAGGTCAGCAGAGAAGAGGGAAGAGCAGAAGAAAGGGCAGACTGTTTCAGTAAACTGAAGCCCTGGGAGGGAGGTGGGTCTGCCTGAGAGCTCCACTTGCATGAGTTTAGGGAGGTAAGGGAGGAAAAGAGAGTCCTAGGTCCTGAGATGCAAAACAGACACTAGTTGATCATCAGTGGATGGGTCAAAGTTAGTTTATAATCTGTCAGGTAGGACTGACCTATCCAGTGGGGCAGTGATACTGTCCTCAGGAATATGAAGTAGGAATTCAGCTGACTATGACAAAGCTAATACCTGGAAGAAGCCAAGGGCACTTTCAGAGGATACACCATGTCTCAAGGAGTCTTGGTGATATTTGGCTTTGGAATATATCAGCTGCTTCCTGCTATGGATTTCATGTGTGCTGGTGTAGTTATCCAATTGATTCTTTTTCCTAAGAACTTCTAAACAGTGTGGATTGCTCAGTCTTTGGGCATAGTTTTTTCCTGTACAGTTAAGGTATTTGGATAACAGGCACACAGGCAAGGCTTCCTTCTTCCAAGCGTTTTGTTATTCTTTCTAGCATTAGAATCAGATGCCAGCCTTCTGTAATTATATCCTTTAGCTAGCATCCAAGGCCAGAGCCAGATTCGGACAAAAGCATTTTATCTGAGATATCTGTCATACATCCAAAGACAAATGGAAGACAGAATAGCATTCCACACCACCCACTAGTCTCCTGAATTAAGGAAATATCTGTAAGGAGATACTGCCTAGGCTAGGTGGACATTAGGTACATAGCTTTATTTCTTGTACAAATTAAGCTCAGACCTCCTTTTCTCTCACAGCCCAAGTGGTACCTCTAGACTTGCACTCAACTTACTCAGAACAAAAGGACTTTTTCATACCAGGTACTCCACGCTGTGACACAGGTTACCTACCTACTGAGTGCCCCCCCTTTCTGATTTATTAACCGATTCCAGCCCTTAATTGACCTCACCTCCTTGATTCACTCCCCTTTTGGGTTGCAAATGAGGCTGACCATCACTGCTCGGAGGACCCTGAAAGCCCCCATTTGCATTGTCCAAGACTTACTGCTGCTAAGTGTTTACACGCCAGTTCACGGAGAGGACTCGGGGATTTTGTCTGAGAAGAACGAAGTGAGTGGGAGAGCGAAGATGGGGGGACAAAGATGAAAAGAACTTAGATGGGATAATGAGAGAAGAGGAGGAGAAGGTGAAATGGTATAGGGCGGCGGGTATAGCCTGGTGGCTAGCGCTGGATACTGTGTGTATCATGTCCTATGGGCTTTCTGCCACACCCACAGCCCAGCTAGCAGCCTAGTGTGCAGGACCTTCTGCATGCATGCCGCCCCCATCTCGGCCACCTTAGCAAGTTGGTCCTGGGGGTCAGCGGCCTGCAGGGCCTGCACCAGCTCATATATCTCATTGGAGTTGTGCGCTTCCCTGTGATTCCTCACCAGGCCCAACAGCTGCTCAGCTTGTGCCTCACTTGGCAGAGGGCAACACGCTTCCCCACCCCAACCCACCCCGACTCCCTCCCCGCATTCCACCACTAGCTCCTGAACTGTGGCTGTCCATGAAGTGCACGTAATCCTGCAAATTCTCCAGTCAGGTCCTCCTTGCCCCTGCTCCCCAACACCCACTTCACCCCAGCCAGTGCCTGACTGTCCTGAGTAGTGAAGCGACCCAGCTGGGTAACCACAGCAGCAAATACAGCCGGGGCAACTACAATAGAAAGCAGCGGGCTGTCTCCATGCACATGGGGTCGGTCTGAGAGACCTCAGAGCTGAAGATATCTGGGGTGTCCATTACCACCATGTGCCAGCCGGCCCACTTCCTGCTGGCCCAGGAGCAGGCTTTGGTGACAGGCACAGCCCCCAGCTTGGAAAGGAAGCACTTCCGGCCCAGGATGATGTTACCAGTGGGCACTCTAGCTGGTTCTGGTCCTGCCTACCAGGATGAGGGCCCATGAATCCTCCTTTGAGCCTGAGGACCAGATATGGCAGCATTGAGTCAGAGTCATGGCTTTCCCCTGGGGCTCACCTGTGTTCTAGCCTTCAGCACAAAAGGGAAGGACCCACAGTGCCTTCCCCTTGGAAGCCTGATGCTCCCATCAGCTTTGGGCTCCCAGAGCTCAGGCTCCTCCCCATCTTTCCTCTCTGCATTTGGATTCTCTGTGCACCTGCAGGTGCTCCCGCTGTGTTTCAGAAGGTGCTCATCATAACTCCCGGGTCCACCAGGGTCTCTGGTCCTGCACACACAGGCCGACCTGATGCTGATCCGACCCTGATGTTCCCCCAAATGCTGGCCATCGAGCACAGGGGAGCCCCTCGGTCCCAGACCCGGGTTTAATCGCAGCCCACCAAGTGCTCCTTGTGTAGGGGAGGAAGTGCTCGGTCTAGGCCATGACTCTTCTGCAAAAGCAGAGATAATGTGGGGCTTTCAACTGGCTTGTTAGAGAGTGGGAAGAGAGAGTTCACCCTGTCCCTCTTCCTCCTCCCTTGTTTAAGCTGGCTCCCTAAAGAGAATGCCCCCCTTTTAACTTTCTTTTTATTTATTCTTTGTCTTTCACATCATGCATCTCTAGCCCATTCATTTCTCTGTCCCTTTGTATCCACCCTCTGCCCTTGCAACCCCCAAAATAAAATAAAATAAAATTTAAAAGAAGAAGGAGAAGAAGAAAAACAAATGGGAAAAAAAAATCTGTCTCATCACGGAAGCTATAGTGTGACAGTGAGTCACACAGTATACCCTTTATACATATATCTTAATTGCAAGTGTTCCTTGCTAAGAGTCATTGGTCTGGTTTGAGGCCTCTGGTTTCTGCTACACTACCAGTGCTGGACCCTCACTGGAACACCTCTTGCTTATCCTGTTGTTGCCCCGTGTCATGGAATCTTTCAGCTTTGGGTCCCTTTATGTGCTCCAGTAGATCCCAGATGGGGTGGATGTTAGGGTGGGTCAACTCAATCCTGATTCTGGGCCTGGGTAGTTGCAGGGATGATCAGCCTGCTAGCTCTCTCCTGTCCTTACTACCAGCATGAGCTCTCCAGCATTGCCCTGGCTAGTTCACCCCTTGTAACAATGAGCAAGGGGTGGGGCCAGTTCTCCTGCTTTCATGCCCTCAGGGTGGGCTCTCCCACACCTACATCTTGGGGCCAGCTCTACTGTGTTGTCCAGGCATAGTGTAGGGGCCACTCTCCTGAGTGCTGCAGCTGATGAGGGGCAGAGACAGCTTTCCCATCTGCCTCAGGCACTGATGGATGGGGGGGCATTTCTCCCCTGCCCATGCCACTACATGACAGATGAGTAATGGGGACAGCTCTCCCATGCTTACAACTTCAGGGTTGGCTCACCCACACCTAAGCCAACAGGATTGACTCTATTGTGCTACCCAGGAGAGGTGCAGGGCCTGCTCTCCTGAGTGTTGCAGCTGAATACCCCCCTTTTGAGATGATCTTTTATTTATGGGGAACATACCACCATGCCTCTGGAGGCTAAAGGTCAAGTTTCAGGAGGCAGTTCCCTCCTCCCATCATGTGGACTCAGGAGTTGAAATCAGCTCATCAGGTTTGGCTGCTTGTGCCTTTACCCACAGTCATTTCCTTGATCTCCAAAATACTAAATACCCAGGTAGTCCCCTATTCTGGAGAGCTGGTGAGTGAGGCTCACTCTACTGCTGGATTTCCCATCCTCAGTGTCATCTTTGTGGAGACCAGAGGAGGTTTAGGATCCTCCTTCATGCTTAGGAACCAGTGACAGGCTGGTCAAAGCTCTGCACTCCTCTCAGCAGGGCAGGGACAGAGACACAGCCAAATGCAGGACTCAGGTCCTGCTGTTTTATCCCAGTGGCTTCCAGACCTGAGGAAGCTCCACTCACTTCTTACCCTGAGCTCCCACACCAGCCAGGACACCTTGAGAGAAGGACTCTTACCATAGGTGCTTTCTTCATCTCTTGCCATCTTCTGTCCCCCCATGAATCTCCGAGAACTCTGAGTTCCAATTTCCTCATCCATGTGTTCATTCCTGCCATAGGTAGCAAGGGGCAGAGAGGGGAGGACATCTTCCCCTCATCCATGCCACCACGCAAACCAGGGAAATGAGGTCACTCTGTTTCTCTCGAGCCCTCAGGCCTGGCTCATCTGTGTCCTCAACCACCGGGTCAGCTCTACTGTACTTCCTAGGTGAGAAACAAGCCTATGGTGAGGTGTGGGGCCAGCTTTCCCAAGTGTAGGGGCTATCTCTCCCCTGAGGGGTAAGGCCAGCTCACCTGCTGCAATATCCAGAGAAGGGCAGGACCAGTCATTCCAGGGCCAGTGAAAGGCGGGGCTAGCTCAACACAGCATAGCGCCAATGATTCTCATGCTAACACTGGCTCTGGACATCACCACAGACCACAACTGCATCAGAACTACAGACCCAGACATGGCCCTCAGCAGTAGCTCAGGCCAGATGTCACCACAGGAACCTCAGATCAGCATGGCCCTATAGCAACATGGCCCCTAAGCATCAACATGGTCCCAGGTGGCTAGCCAGACCCTGGGCATCTGCAGAGCCCTTGGTGGCAACTGGAGCCATAGACACCACCCTAGACCCCAGGCTCCACAGGGCTATGGACCCAGACATGGCCCTAAGCAGCAGCCTGTGTCCAGAGGTCTCCATGGCTCCAGGTGGCAGCACTGGCCACCCATGCCCCAGCCAGCGGGGTTTCAACAGGGGCAACCCACCTGTGGGAGAGAATGAAAGGGACAGGGGACACGAAGGACAACAGCAAGACAGGATTCTGATCAAGCTGCAAATTTTATTTTCCTCAGCTTATATAGCACAGGAGAGGGAAGGGGCAGGAAGGAGGGAAGGGGGAAGGGGCGTGCAGAATGTGGAAGGGGTGCAGGACGTGGTGGACGTGCAGGTTGTGCAACTGCAGGATGTTGGCTAAGGGTGGTCAGGGCACCATTTGTTCTGTTGCTAGGCTACCTGACCATGGAATGCTCTTTACATTCGGTTGTCATGGCACCTGACTGTGGAATGTTCTCTTATCTTTGGGAGCCTCTGGTTAGTAAACAGGTGTTACTGCTCTGGGAAAGGGCAGTGGGCATATGACTTGTTCTCTGGCCTAGTGAGTACTTTTCCATGGTTCATGTTTGGTCCCTGACATCTTGGTCCTGACACACCCAGATCAGCATGGCCCTAGGTGCAGCATGGTCCTCAGACACTGACAAAGTCTGAGGTGGCTGATCAGACCTCGTTCCTCTGAATGGCCCTCAGTGACAACAGAAGCCCCGACATCAACTCAGACCCTGGTTGCTGTAGAGTCATGGACCCAGACATGGCCCTTTGCAGCAGCCCTGGCCTGGACAACACCATGGCCTCAGGTGACAGTGCAGGTCACTCAGATCAGGATGTCCCTGATAGCAACATGGTCCTCGGACACCCTCATAGCCCCAGGTTGCAGCCCAAACCCTAGGTATCTATGTGGCCTTTGGTGGCAACATGGGCCACAGACATCAATACAGACCCTGGCTGTGGAAGGACCATGGACCCAGTTGTAGTTCTAGGCAACAGCCCAGGCCAGATGATACCATGGTCCTAGGTGGCAGCATAGACCATCTGGACTGGCATGACCCCCACAGCAGCATGGCCCTTTGGATACCAACATGGCCCCAGGTGGCAGCCTAGACCTTCCAGCATCAGCAAAATCTTCAATAGTCTCAGGAGCCTCAGACATCAACACAGACCCTGGTTGTGGCAGGGCCACAGACCCAGCCCTGGTCTGGATGATACCATGACCCCAGTTGACAGCCCTTGCCCTGGCAGTGGCACAGCCCTTGGATGCTAGCATGGTAAGAGGTTGTGACCCAGACCTTGGGCTTCCACATGGGCCCTGGCAGCAACATGGGCCAGGGACATCAACACAGATCCTGGCTGTGGCAGGACCATGGACCCAGGCAGGGTCTTTGACAGCAGCCCAAGCCAGATGACACCATAGCTCCCCCCAAACCTTTAGCCATGCAGGCCACCCAGATTGGCATGGCCCAGATTGGCATGGCCTCTGCAGTGCCACGGCCCTCAGACACCAATGTGGTCCCCACCTCAGGTGCCTGCACAGGACCCCAGTGACGACAGGAGCCACAGATATCAACTCAGGGCCCCTCTGCTGCTCCAGGGTCCCAGATCAATACCTGGCCCTAGGTCATAGCCCAGACCCAGACATCTTCCTGGACTCGAGTGGCCAGGTGGCCATTCATGTCAACCTGTTCCTCACCATGCTCACCCTCTGGATCTGCTTCTCTCCCCAGCCCACGAACCTTTCTGCCTCTCTCTGTCTTCCACCTCCCTACAACTCTGTACTCTTCCACCACCATGGTGCCCAACCACCCAGCACCAGTGCGCTTGGTTGGGTCATAGGTGGTGCTTGGTTGAATACCGCCTGTCCCAGCTGTAAAGGATGGCATGGAAATTGTGGCCATCCAGACCCAAAGTCTAGGGGTGGAGGGCTCCATCTGTGTCCATCACCAGTTCAGTCCTGGTTGGAACCATTATCTTTGGAGATGATTCTAGACTCTCTTTGTTCTTCTTATAGCCTCCAATTATTATTTTCCTCACTAGGAATTGAACCCAGGGCTTTGTGTGTGGTAGGCAACCACTCTACCATTGAGCTAACCTTCAGCTCTTTTAAAATCTGTATTTTGAGAGAGAGTCTCACTCACTAAGTTGCCCAGGCTGGCCTTGAATTCACTCTATCCTTTAAGCTGGCCCTGAGTTTGTGATCCTCCTGCGTCAGCCTCCCAAATAACTGGGATTATAGGCCTGCACTGTCAGGCTCTGAATCTGTTGTTAGTATTGTTTGTTTTTTTATTTTTCATTTTAATTTTAAAGACATTTGTTTATTTATTTTTATTTATGTGAATGCATGTGTGCCTGTATGTAAGAGTCTGCAGAAGTCAGAAGAGAGTGTTAGATCCCCTGGAACTGGGGTTACAGGTGATTGTGCAGCATCACCTGTAAGAGCAGCAAGTGCTTGTTTTTAAGACAGAAGTTTTAGAGTGAGGTAACCCAGACTCAGAAGGACAAACATGGTATGTACTCACTCATAGGAGGATACTAGATGTAAAACAAAGATGACTAGACTCCTACACAACTCCAGGAAGGCTACCTAGAAAACAGGACCCTAGGAAAGACCCAGGGATTGCCCAATGACAGAGAAATGGATGAGATCTACATGAACAACCTGGACGACAGTGGGAGTAATGAAGGGCAAGATTTGAGGGAAAGAAAGCTTAGGGGAGCAGGAGATCCCAGCTGGATCAAGAACAGAAAGGGAGAACGAGGAATAACAGACCATGATAAATGAAGACCACATGAGAACAGGAATAGGCAGAGTGCTCGAGAGGTCCCCAGAAATCCACAATGACACATCCTCTGTAGACTGCTGGCAATGGTCGAGAGAAAGCCTGATCTGACCTAGTCTGGTGATCAGATGACTAAACACCCTAACAGTCATCTTGGAACTCTCATCCAATAACTGATGGAAGTGGATGCAGAGATCCTCAGCCAGGCCCCAGGTGTCCAACTGTCAAGAAAGAAGAGGGACTGCAAGAACGTGAATTGTTGAATCCAAGATTGCAAACAGCACAGGGACAAATAGCCAATCAAATGGAAGCACATGAATTATGAACCAACGGCTGTGGAGCCCCCAGCTAGATCAGGCCCTCTGGATAAGTGAGACAATTGAATAGCTTGATCTGTTTGGGAGGCACCCAGTCTGTGGGTCCAGGATCTGTCCTTAGTGCATGAGCTTGCTGTTTGGAACCTTGGGCTTACACAGGGACACATACTCAGCCTGGAAGGAGGGGACAGGACCTGCCTATACTGAATCCACCAGGTTTAAATGAATCTCCAGGGGTGTCTTGGTCCTGGAGGACATGGGAATAGAGGGGAGGGGCTGGGGTGAAGATGGGAGTGGGGGCGGGAGGGGGGAAGGACAGGGGAACCCATGGCTGATGTATAAAATTAAAACACATAATAATATAAAAAAAATAAAAAATAAAAAAATTAAAAAAAGAGAGAAGTTTTAATTTCCTAGTCAAATTGAGAGAAAGACACAGTGATATCTCCCACGCCGTCACTCATGCATAACCTTCTCTGTTGTCAGTATGCCCCGGTGCATTTGTTCTTACTGAGCCTATGCAGCAGCATTAGCCAATGTCTACAGCTGACATTTGTTTCACTCTTGGCTTGGACAATACATAATGACTTACAGCCACTAATGCTGCCAGCTGCAGGAATATGAAGTAGGAGCTCAGCTGATATTGACAAAGCTATCACCTGGAAAAAGTTAAGGACTTTTCTAGAGGAAAACCAAGACTTAAGGAGTCTTGATGATATTAGCTTTTGAATGTATTAGCTGTATCCTGCAATGAATTTCTTGTGTGCTGTTGGAGTTTCCCCCATTCGACTTTTCCTTCAAGAATTTATAACAGTGTGATTGATGACTAACTGGGCATAATACTCTTTATACATTTGGGATAACTGGATGGCTGTCCCCAACCGTGTTTACTTTTCATTAACATAAATCTGGCCAGAGCCATTCTCTGGGCAAAAGTATTTCAGATAAGATACCCCTTTTCCAAAGATAAATGCAGAGAAACATTAGCTCATGCCACTTACAGATAAGAAAAACTATCCACTAACAATTAAATCCTCAACTCCTTACCTTAACCCTGGGTTATTCATACAAGACCCTAATTTAGATTTACTGCTCACGTTCCTGGGATGATGTTTTAGTCACTTATTAGTTGCTGAATTAAGATAGTTATTTCCCACCGACCTAAGGCGATTTCTGACAAGGCCATACAAGCACTAGATGCTAAGCTTCATTTCTTATGCAAATTAAGTTCTAATTCCTTCTCAGCCAGGTGCTATTCCTAGATTTTCTTCTCAACAATTACTCTGATCGAAAGTGCTGTTACTAACCAAACGCTACATGCTCTGATGCAGGTTGCCTAGCAACCTAACATCCCACCCCCCACCCCCCACCCCCGTCTGAAAGCAGCTGCAGCCAGGAGGGGTCTATGGGAAAAGCTGCACCAAAGACAGTTTACTTTCTTGTGACTTATTGACACCTAATATTCCACCTAGCCGTTTCTAGATTATAGTTTGGGCACATGAATTCCCTAATTGATCTTAACCTTTAGTTGACCCTAACAGAGAACTCCCCCTTAGTCACGCTCCCCTTTTAGGTTGTTGATCTAGCTGACAATTACTGAGTTATGTGTGGATTTTTATCACCCCTCTCTGCAACCCTGAAAACTTCCAATCTCACAATGCATTGTTAAAGAGCACGGTTCGTGTATATAGATGGGTTTTCCCGTAACACTTGTAGAATTGACTTAGAGAAATAAAGCAAATGGACTAAAGAACTCAGTGTGCTTAGATTCATTGACTATCCCTCAGATTAGAATCTTCAGTTGGTTGGTAGACTTCTTCCGCGGACCCTGGGAGCAAACAATATAGGCTGGACCTATTATTGTTTGCGTTGCACTAATATAGTATCACACAAAATATTTTACTGCCCTAAAGGTTCTCTGAGCTCTGCTCACTTATGCCGTGTCTCCAATCCCCAGCAACTACTGATAATTCTACTGTCTATAATGTCAGTTTTTCCAGAATGTTCATCAGGAAATATTTTTAGTACTACACTCCTAAGTTTCTCAAAGATACTTTCATGGTTGCTTCTTGCTTATTCTTTGTGTTTGGACAACATTCCACTGTTTGGATATACACAACTTGCTTATACATTCACTCACTGAAGGGTATCTTAGTTGCTTTCAAGTCTTGTCAATTATTCATAAAGCTGATACTAACCTGCTCGTGTGGGATTTTATGAGAGCATCATTTTTTATTCTTTCGTATAAATGTCAAGTAATGCAATTTCTGGATCATATGGGAAGAATGTATGTAATTTTGTAAGATGTTAGCAGCCTGTCTTCTGAAGTGGTTGTATCATTCTGCATTCCTATTAGTAACCAATGAGGTTCTCACTGCTCCAGTGTTTGATCCCATCAGTGTTCTGACGTTTCAATGTTCTGGGAGGTGTATGTACAGTGGTGTCTTGCTGTTTTATGCTTCCTTGAGGACATGTGATGGTGAGCGCCTTCCACACAAAACGGTTGCCATCTGGGTAATCTTCCTGTGTGAGGTGGTGCCAAGGCCTTTGTCCTGTTTATATTGGATTGTTTTCTTAATATTGAGACCCAGGAATTAGTCATATATGGTTCTGGAACAAACCAAGAAACATAGGTCAATATTCTGTGTTCTCTTGAACAAGGCACCAAGAAATAAAGCCATGCAGTTACAGCCATCTGATTTTCAACAAAGGTACCAGAGACATATGCTGGGGAACCAACAGCCACTTTAGCAAACGGTGCTAGTGAAATGGGCATCACATGCCGAGAACTGAGACAAGGTTCACATCTCTCACCTCAGACAACAATTAATTAAAAATGAATCAGAAACTTTCGTGTAAGGTCTGAAAGCTTAACATTGCTAGAGAGAACATAAGGAAAATAGTTGAAGCTCCAGGCCGCTTTGCATATGCGGTATCATCCTGGGCATGAACCAAAACATGGGTTTGAAGCCTGCTGTGGCGCCTTATTGTGATGGGTTTGCGTGTCCACTTGCCACAAATCAGAAGAACCAGAGTAGGCAGCTGCACCTGAACAACTGTCCTGACTGCCTTGCCCATTGTGGGCTGCAGCTTCTGGTGGCAGTCCAGCTGGAAAGGGTGTGTGTGGCCTAAGGAAGTCCACCTGCCCTTTGCTCCCTAGGCCTCCCCCCCCCCATATCAGACCTTCCCTGATTCCTTCCCTGATATCAGACCAGCATTTTCAAGTTTCACTGTGGGCTAAGGACCAGTGGCACTTCAGGAAGTTTCTGGGTCCTGGCACCAGACTGAGACACCCTGCCCTAGGCACTGAGTAAACTTCCAGTTGCTGCACCCTGCCCCCCCAAGTGAGAGATAGCTATTGGGAGACTGTGCCAACAGTTGAGGTGTCAGCCTGAAGGACCTAATAACTACCAGGTCCTCAGCTTTGAATTCAAGGTCATCCACAATGCATAATGAGTTCAAGACTAGCCTGGGCTACCCTGAGGCTGAATCTTAAAAAAACAAAAACCAATCCAAAACAATTTTAAAAAAATGTTTTTGAAGTTTTTGGCATTTTAGTAGACATACCTACAAAAGACTTCAACTTGACAACGCTGAAGCACCCCCTAAGTTACAGGACAATATTTCTGTTTCTTTAAAGGCAAACAGTCTCTTCATTGGCTCCACCCATAGAACTTCCTGACAGGCTTTAGGGAATAGGCTGTTTTGCTTCATATGGTTAAGCAGAAGCACAGGCTCTCAGAGAGATTTGAACTCCCATCACTTTCTGAAGAAGAAGGTGAGTCTGGCTGGGAAGAGACCTGGAGGAGGGGGGCTGTGAGAGGCAGTAGGGGATGGGGCATCTATAGGGTGTAGGTGGTGTGTCTGTGGCTCCACAGGGAGGCTCTGCTGGTGGGGGTGGTGGCAGTGGTAAGGGACAAGGAGATGAATTAGCTTGTTGCTGCGGTTCGGATCTGCCTGTAGGTAGCTGTGGCACAGGACACAGAGTGTAGTCGGACACTCTTCACAGAAATTTCTGTGTCTCTGAGGCAGGCTCCTCAGACCTGGGAGACAGCTCAGATCATCTAAGTCACTTTTCTTACCTCAGAAAGTCTGATGACGCTCTTAGTTGCCCAGGTCACCCTGGGCAGAGGAGAGTTAGAAGCCAGCGTGCTGACTCTTCCCACTGCACAACGGACAAATCTGCACGGACAGCTGTGTGGCTCTGTGAGCATGGGGCGGGATGGAGGGGGCTAGCAATGCCAGATTAGCTGTTCTGAAGGCACAACATGGACAAGCCTGCAGCTGTGGCTCTAGCCCCTGTGTTGCTTCCTGCCTGCTCCTTTGCTTATGACTACTGTATTTCTGTAGCATCTGTAGCACCATCTTGAAATCTGAGGGGATGATGCCTCCAGCAGTTCTTTTGTTATTTAGATTGTTTTAACTGTCCTGGGTTTTTTTGTTTGTTTGTTTTGGTTTGGTGTTTTATTTTGTTTGTGTGTGTTTTTCTTTTTCATTAACATGTGATAAATGAACATATTTCTGACTTCAATATGATGTTTAAAGACACACATTAAACTGTGTACTGGTCAAATCAGGGGAATGAGACCTTCCACTTTCTTACTGTTTCTTCTGTTTGCAGTCTTAGAATGCTTCTCATACTTCTTAATAAAACATAGAGTAAGATGTTGGGCATTACAGTCAGCCCAGTATGTGCTCCTGGCTGGGCTTCCAGCTCCTTGGCACAGCAGAGATTTGGGTGCACTTATTCTCAGACCTGGCACTGGGCATGGTACCTGTTCCAGTATTGCATGTAGGCTGGCAGCAGGAGTAGAAATACCGTTTCTATACTATCACAAACAGTTTAAATGGCATCCAGATTATCAGGGTTTTAAAAGTATGCTGGGGAAGGTGGGGGGGTTGGTGGTGGTGGTGGAGATGCTTATGAGATGGCTCAGCATGTAAAGGCACTTCCTGTGCAAGCCTGACAACTGGGGTTCAGTGCCCAGAACCCATGTGAAGGTGGAAAGCAGGAGCCAACCCCACCAGGTCATCCTCTGACCTCTATAGGAACCCTGCAGCATGCATGAGCCCCTGGGATCTCCCTGCAGAATCACATGGAGCAGCATTCTTGTGTTTAATTTCTCTAGTTCTTCCTTTGCAGTGCTTCTCTCTGTCTCTACAAGGATACACAAAGATAACAGAACATTGCGACCATTTAGGGAGGCATGGGACAGAAGAAAGCATTGAGCAGTTCCCAGTATTCTAATAGGCAATTTCTCTCTCTTTCCCTTCCTTAAGATCTGTCCTTCCTGATCTTCAGAGCTGGTTCCCCTCAACATGGCTGCTGAGAACCCGGAGGTGAGGCTCATTCTGGTAGGGAAAACTGGAAATGGAAAGAGTGCCACAGCAAACACTATCCTTGGGAGACGTAAATTTGATTCTAGGATTTCTGCCAGTGCTGTTACTAAGACCTGCCAGAAAGCATCCAGGGAATGGAAGGAAAAAAACCTTGTGGTAGTCGACACTCCTGGGCTGTTTGACACCAAGGAGACCATGAAAACCATCTGTACTGAAATCAGCCGCTGTGTCCTGTACTCCTGCCCTGGGCCTCATGCCATCATCCTGGTTCTGGAGCTGAACCGATTCACTGAGGAAGAGCAGAAAACTGTTGATTTGATCAAGGCTATTTTTGGGGAGGCAGCCATGAAGTACATGATTGTCTTGTTCACCCGCAAAGACGAGCTGGAGGACCAGAGCCTTGATGACTTTTTAGGCCCAGCAGATGAAAAGCTAAAGAATATCATCTTGCAGTGTGGGAAACGCTACCTGGCCTTTAATAACAAAGCAGTGGGGGACGAGCAAGAAAATCAAGTGCAGCAGCTGCTAGAACTGATAGAGAAAATGGTGGATGGAAACGGGGGTTCCTACTTTTCTGAAAAGATATATGAGGATGTAGATAGAAGGCTGAAACAATGTCTAAGGAATCTGGAGGAAATTTATGCTCAAGAATTCAGTGCTGAAATCCAAAGAATAGACAATCAATTAGAAAAAGAAAAGATGGCACAGATTGATTCTGCAAGGAGAAATTATGACGAGAAAATGAGAGACATTAGGGGAAAGGCTGAAGAGAATATATTTATGTACATTTTCAATAAGATAATTGAAATGCTTTCGGAACTTTGGGACAAGTTGATATCGTGAAGTAATGTCATTTTTTTTTAATTAATGACATTTGTCCCTTGATAATTTCATATGTGTGAGCATATAGTATGTTCTGATTACATTCACGGATTTTTGTTTGGGTATGTTTTTTGCTTTGTGATCCACTGAGTTTAACAAGGTTCATGTGTGACAACAGGTTGAGAACAGTCTGTCAGAGCATGGTGGGCTCACCAGGAGGAACACAATGGAAGACAATGACTCGTCCTTTCCCAGAATCCATTAGGTAACACCTCAGCAGGGTGGAGTAGGTTCCTATGAGCTCCTCCTCCATCCAGGCCCATGGCTGCTGTGGCTTGTGACTGCAATGACTGGTTCCTGAAGACATACACATGCATGCACAAATGCACATGTACACACACACACATTCACACACACACACACACACACACACACACACACTTTAAACTATTAAAAAGGACAGGTCATTAGGAAAGCTGGCTGGAAGCTCTGTGGTGGGCCTCCAAGTTCCACCACCAGTAACAGAGAAGACATAGATGACCCTGAGGAATGAACACTCAGTGCTGGGAAGCACAAGATTTTTGTGAGATGTTCTAATCTTCATGAAACAAAACAAAACAAAACAAGACAAAAAACAAAAATCCTTCTCACCACCTTTCTGGGAGAAGATGAGGTGCAGGTCTCTGAATTAGGGGAGGAAGGAGACTTTAGGGCCCACTGTTTCCACTAACCCTAACTTCATTCTCTAGTAACCTGGCTCTTTACAGCTGCCATTTCTGAGCTTGAACGGTCCTTGTTTGGGCTTCAATCTCTGTTCCCCACCTCTAGCCTTTCCGGGCTGTGAGGGAGATCAGCGTACTCTCATCCTCCCCTGTCTTCCAGGAGTTTGGCCAAGTATCTCATCCCCACTAACACTTGTGCTTTTATACCCTGCATAGCCCTCTAGTAGGCCTGTTGGATGTGAGGCTGCCTGTGGTGTATAATAGGTGCGAGACCACAGTGTTCCTGTGCAGTTGATTTTCCGTAAGCCAACTTACCTTGACTTTATAGAACTAGAACACAGCCGAACAAAATGCACAAAGTACTTTCACACAGTTACACAGACCCACTCATGGCCATTCCTGTATTCTCAAGGATATTTTAAATAACTATTGCTTCAAAACAGCTAACAATAAAAATGGTTTTGTTTTTATTAATGAAGTTTGTTACTCTGGTTACTCTCCCTCCATCTTCTCTTCCCTCCAACCCTCTTCTTCCCAACAAAATTTCCCTCCAATTTATGACATTTTGTTTTGCTTTATGTCTCACAGAATTCAACTAAGACTGTTCATGTGACCATGAACTTGGGACAATACATTAGAGGCCGATGCATTCAGCAGTGGGGACACCACTGGAGAGTATGCTCCCCACTCCCGCCAATTCTGGAATCTGTTAGGGGAGTGATGGCATCAGTGGTCTCTCCCAGCTGCGAACTTCATGCAGCTTTATTTGAACAACTTTATATGGGTGGGGAAGGAGTTGCCTGTATGTATGTGTGTGCCTAGAGCCGACAGAGGCTGAGAGGGAGACAGATCCCCTGAAACTGGAGTTAGAGATGGTTGTCCACCACCATGTGATGGCTGGGAATCTAGTCTGGGTCCTCAGAAAGAGCAGCCAGTGCTCTTAACCACTGGTCCATCTCTCCAGGGCAATTTTGCTAACCTTTATAACGAATTTGATAAGTATTTTATTAATAGTTTAGGCTTTAAAAACTCTATTACAATGATTCTAAAAGGTAGAGACACTGTACACACACCACACCCGCTCAAGATTGAGCTGTGAGGGTGTGTGAAGGGGCCATAACTAGGTCCCTTCTCCAGGTGGAAGGCAGAGGAAATCTCTGTTTTGGGTCAATACCAGTCCAAAGTGACACTCAGGGAGAACACTGAGCAGAGTTTAGTATGCTGAGATCTCCCTGTGATGTTTCTCCATTTCCCAACCTCTCCCCCAGCCTGTTTGGGGTACCATCTCATGTTAGTGGCAGGATGCATGGCCCCTCCATCTTGCCTTTCTCTCCTGTAAAGTGACCACAACTCATGTGATGAGCAAGAGCAAAGCTGAAGGAGAGGGGACAGGAAATGTCTGTGGCTGATGAAGGAGGAAGTGTTTCAAGGGCACAGATACATTTCACACCAACTGTCTTACGCTCATAAGAGAGGCTTCTGGGAAATGGGCTGACAGCATCTGTTGAGTCCACCAATTCTTGAGAATTATAATGAAAAATCACCCTCTAGTCTCTTTGCTGTAAAATTTAGAATGGGGTGGACAGATTTGTATGAGTATGAGAAAGGAGTCTGCAGATTGAAGAAAAATGTCAGTTTTGTGTCTGGACATTTCCGCTCCCAGCATCCCAATTACTGAAGGCTCCACATTCCTGGGTCCCTTCAGTGCACAGTGCAGTACATGGAATGTGAGAGGAGAGTTTAGAAGGCCTGTGGTGAAAAATTCACTTTGTCAGGGCCTATCTCAGCACCCACCTGGTTGCTTGGTGATTCTGTGCCAAGTTCCCAGATTTCACAGTTGAACCTGGGACTTTCCTGGAGGTAGGAATTTTTCCTAACCTGACTCAATACCCCTACCCCTGCCCTCACATCACTCTTGTTCATTGTCCTAGGGATCCAAAACCTAAGCTCTTCCTGCTGACCTCTGCCAGAGTTACTGCCCAGAGCCGGTGTCCCCTGGGTTTATAAAACAAGCAGATGGCAAGTTTTATGATAATCATAGTGTGGAGACGTGAGGATCTCCTGCTATATATGTGGAAAGGTTGAATGGAATTTGAAAGGAGACTATTCTAAGTTGAAGATACGCATGGACCCTGAGGCAATCACCAAAAAAGGGTTGTCCTAAATAAGTCAGCATGAAGAAATAAAAGTGAAATCACCCAAGAATCATCCCCAAAGTAGGCAGAATAGTAGAGAAAGGGAGAGAAGAACTGATTGGACAAGGAGAAAACTGGTAGCTGATAATGTTTTATTGTTAGAGAATTTTATATGTTCACATAATGTATTTAGATCAGTTCCACTCCCATTACTCTCCCCTCTAATTCCTTCAGTCCTCTCCTCTCCTCCCAACTTTATGTCCTCTGTCTCCCCCAAAATGGCCTTGTCATATCTAGCAGGTACTGTTTTCCTGCACATGCCCACTGCCTCCAATCTTCCCATCCGTCTTCTGCAGGGATCTCTGGGCCTGGAGGGGAGGAGGTATGATATAGGTGTTCCATGGAAATCCAACCATATCATGAATTATATGAAGTACAAAATATCTAAATACCCAAATTGAAAGTAGATTCTACTATAGGCTATTGACAAGGAGCCCCCTCCCCATTTCTTAAGTAAGTTAGCACACAGGAGATTCAGTATCACTGCCAATCAAGTCATTGTCAGCCATATTTACAGAATATTCTGCCAAACAGGAGCAGACTGTTGGTTAAACTGGTGCTGCTCTTGGCTGGCCGCTGCAGGCGGTGGCATGACAGAGAAGTGTGCCGGTTGGCAGAAGAATCACAAGCCATGATTACCATGTCCCTATTCCCATCTACCTGCTTTTTTTTTTTTTTTTTTAAATAATAAGTGAAAGTCTGGGATGTAAGGGTTTTGTCCTTAATTACATCATCATCCTGGGACAAGGGCCAGCCGGAAAAAGCAGGCGGACCCTCTGTGTTTCCCCCTTCTCTCTTCCCTCCATGCGGTCTCTCTGTCTCTCTCTCTCCCTCTCTCTCTCAATAAAGTTCTAAAAAGGTAACCATGGCTTATGATTCTTCCACTAACCAGTACACTCCTCTGTCAGCATGGCCGCTGCGCTGATTTAACCAACACAGACTGCCCATTGTTTATTAAGATGAACAGTATGTAGTCAACAAAAGTCCCAATGATGGGAAAAGTGACTGATACCATGAAATACTTTATCTCTCACTTGATTTATCACATACCAAGTACCCAGGAGCTCCCAGGGGCCATGGGTTCTATATTAGACGGCACAGAACAACAGGACGGCAGAAAGTTCTGCTGTGCAGCTAGCTCGGAAGAAGGGAGGGGCCCTTGACTCCTCTTGCTCCCAAAGCTCCTCCCTCCACTTCCTCTCTGTTGCTCTCTTCTGGCTTCAACAATGCTGTAAGATCAGAGGAGGCCACAGGACCCAGATTTTCAGGTGAGACTGGGAGTGTTGAATTTGGTGAGGAGGGGCTGCTCTGTTGGCTGTGTCTGGTAAACCTCCTGGCAGACTTGCCCTTGGAAATCGTTCTTACTGTTTCCTGCCTGCTAATGTTAGGCTGTAATCGTGGGGAAGGCTGCTGAGTCCTACAAATTCATGTATGCTTCAGGGTCCGTTGCTTCAAGGATACTTTCTTTTTCTTTTTCTTTTCTTCTTCTTCTTCTTCTTTCTTTTCATTTATTTATTTTTTTATTTTGTTTTTAGAGAGAGGGTTTCTCTATGCAGCAGCCCTAGCTGTCCTGGAACTAGCTCTCCAGCTCTGTAAACCAGACTGGCCTTGATCTCTTAGAGATCTGCCTGCCTCTGCCTCTGTGTGCTGGGATTAGAGCATTCACCACCACTGCCCCAAAGGATACTTTTCTTATGGAGAAAGTGTACCTTCACTGATCAAACAATGTTTTACTTGACTCCTCCAGGAAGAGAATGGATGAATTAGTTTGGTGGGAGAAGGAGAGAAGAAGGTAGGGGTCAGAGGTCCCTAATAGGCACAGCTTGGCATGTGTCCTCATCCAAGCTGGCATACAGGTCAGGGTGCTCACTGGCTGTTACCTTTTTCCCTCAAGCTGCTCCCCAGGGAAGCTGCCTTGTGGGGAACCATTCTTTCCTAGGTTCATGGAAGAGTTGAGCTCTAAGTTACACTCATTATGACTACAGTCCTGAAGCAGTAATGAATGTTTGTTCCTAGGCTGAGGGAGGAGGACTTAGTCAATGAAATCAGCACCCACAGAAGCACAGGTCCTGGTTAGACATATGGATTGTGTCTAAAGACACCGTCCCAAAGTTTTGAGAAATTTTCCATGGCTGTTTCCAGGTCTCCTCGCTAATCGCCAATATCAACTCTGTTAACAGTGGAGTAGTTTCCCTTTCTAGTCTATGAGAAGCTGTCTTCCACCCACCCAGCCCTCAGACACAAAGGAATGAGCCTCTTTCAAAACAAGCATCTGGCTTTCTGCTTCACATTTGTAATTGATAGCTCTCTGTGTGGAGATTCTATCCATTAGAAGGAACATTCCAGCCTGTCCTGGAAACAGTCAGCTCCAGATTTCTCAAAAATTTTCATGGGTAATAGATAAAGGAAGCATTCAAACCGAGCTGAGTGTTTCTTCATGTCTGTGTATTGGATAATAAGGAAGTGACTGCTGTATGCACAGGTCACTATCGATCAGAGGGAGGCAAAGAACCAAGACAGTTCATTTGCTTGTTTAGTGAACTGCTTGTTTAGAACTGGACCTAAGTCCAGTGCTGTGCCTGTCCCCAGGAAGTTTCCTGTCCTATAGTCTAAGAAGAGAGAGTAAATGTTAGAGAATCATCTCATGTCACAACCATGTCCTTGATGAAGAAAGGCTGCTATGCAGTTACAGCAAGAGCAAGTGACCTAGAAGGCCTGCATCTCGGGCTGGTGCAGCTGCAGCAGAGAGGTTGGACAGGGCCTCTCTGGAAGTGGGGGGCTAAGCAGTGCCCCCAGGGAGGGGAGTTCCGAAGAGGCTTAGGAGATGAAAGGACCCTGGAAACAGAGGAGAGGTCAGTGTCTTCAGAGAGGGATGATCATGCAGGGACTTCTAGACCATTCCTCTAGTTCAAACCATCTTCTAGAGGTAAATAAAAGCCACTAGGGAATTCAAGTAAGAAAAGTAAAATGCAATTTTATGTTTTTCCTTAAAATATTTTAATTTCATGTGTGTGTTTTGCTTTCATGTAAGTGTATTGTGTATACACACACACATATACATACATGTACCATGTGCATGTCTGGTTCTCCAGGAGGTTGGAAGGCCCATCAGATCCTCTGAAACTGGAGTTAGAGACAGTTGTGAGCTGCCATGTGGGTGCTGGGAACTGAGCCCTGGCCCTTGGCAGAAGCAGCCAGTGCCCTTGGCATCTTAGCTCCTAGTCTTCCTCAGCTCCCTGCATTCCTGGAAGAGAGTGCTTAAAGCCATTAGCACTGATAAAGGGAAAAGGAAAGAGGAATGTGAAAGTTGTCTTTGTTTAATTTTGTTTTGTTTTGTTTTGTTTTGTTTTTCGAGACAGGGTTTCTCCATGTAGTTTTGGTGCCTGTCCTGGATCTCGCTCTGTAGACCAGGCTGGCCTCGAACTCACAGAGATCTGCCTGGATCTGCCTCCCAAGTGCTGGGATTAAAGGCCTGCGCCACAAGCCTGGCTGCCATTTTATTTTTAAAGTGAAATTTGCTGGCAGAGTAAGAAAGGACCCAGGATGGGATGATTGGGAACAGCAAATGGCAGTGGATTTGATCAGCGTGAAGGTAGAGACAAAGAGACAAGAAGATTTCTGGAAGGAGAGCCATTACGATTTCATGATGGGCTGATGCAAGGCAGAAATCAAAGGCTGTAGTAGCGGAGCCCAGGGTCTGCAAGAGCCACAGGCTGCACTGGGCTGCCATTCACTGAGACAAGGAGCCATGCCTGGCGTTGGGGAGTAGTCAAGGGCTCTATCCTGGCCATCTTTGTTAGAGATGTCTAGGAAAGAGTGAAAGCCACAATGAGATGCTGAGCCAGATTTGGAACCCAGAAGGAACATCTTGTAAAAGTCACCACAGTACTCACTAACTAGCTCGAGAGAAGATGGGGGCCAGGACAAGCACAAGGGGGTGCTGGAAGTATTTAAGTTTGTGTTAAAAAAAAAAAAAAAGAGCAGCTTGAAAATGGAGATTTGAGGTGGGTTTTGGGCTATGGGGCAGGAGACATGAAAGTCTGGAGTTTATGACCAAAACTTTAGTGTTGGCTTCAGGAGGCGGGGTTCCAAAATGCTATGGCTGTTTCTTCATCTGCAGGGAGTCAAGCTACAATGGCAGCCCAGTACCATGGTGTGGGGTCTGTCCCAGGAAAGCCAAGGACCAGCTATGGTGAGAGGAGCTGGGGTGCAGGGTTGGGCGGTGGGATAGGGCTGGGGTGGGTGTGGGTGTGGGTGTGGGGAGGTGTGGGTGTGGGGAGGTGTGGGGGCTGGGCTGCAGGAGAAGTGAGAAGGCAGGCAGGGAGGGTGGAGTCCTTCCTGCCTTGACCGTCAGTCTCCACTTAGCAGGAGCAAAGTATTTCGGCTGCTGTCCTCATATTTCTAGGCTCTGCTGAGTCTCTTGATTCTCCCTGCTCTCTCCAACAGGCTAAGCAGGAGAAACCTAATAGCCTCTCACTGGTCCAGACCTCGGCCCTCCCCCATCCCTCTTTCTCCCCACCCCTGTTTGTTTTGACACAGGCTTTCACACTGTGGCCTAGGCCAGCTTGCAGCCTCGAGTTGTTGTTGTTGCTCTTTACTCTTTGGGGGACCGCTACTCAGCTCCCAAATAAATCACACACAGAGGCTTGCTTATACAGGCCCGGTCTTAGCTTTGCTACCTTTGTGCCAGCTTTTCCTAACTTTAAATTATCCCATCTACATTTTGCCCCGGGGCATTTTCCTTTTCTTACTTCTGTGTATCTTACTTTCACTTTTACTGGGTGGCTGGCCCCTAGCATCCTCCTCTCTTTGTTCTTTCTCCTTTTTTTTCCTCCAGCTTTCTCCTTCTATTTATTCTCTCTGCCTGCCAGCCCTGCCTATCCTTTCTCCTGCCTTGCTATTGGCCGTTCAGCTCTTTATTAGACCATCAGGTGTTTTAGACAGGCACAGTAACACAGCTTCACAGGGTTAAACAAATGCAACCTAAAAGGATGCAACACATCTTTGCATCATTAAACAAATGTTCCACAGCATAAACAAATGTAACTTATGTTAAAATAATATTCTACAACAGCTTGTGACAGCCATCTTGCTCTTGTCTCCCCAGTCCCAGCGACAGGTATGAGTGAACCCCCATGCCTGACTTAAGCACAGTGTCTTACTTCCTTCTTCCTACAGTGTGAACATAGCAGAAATGCTCCCTGTGCTAAAGGAGGATTGGGAGAGAACAATGTGGGGTAATTGATCCCCAATCTGGGTCCCTTCTCCCCAACACATGAATAGATGTGTCACTGAGCACTCCAGTTCCTCTGTCCACCATGTTCACTATGTCAGCTGAGATTCTGCTAGTTTACCAAATACCTTACAGTGCAGTAGCGTAAAACATCACCCATTTCTTTGGCTCCAGATGCTGCGAGTCCGTCAGGCATTCCTGGGGTCTGAACCACATCTGATAAGCTGGGTACTCACTCATGTGCTTGTGGCAAGCTGCTGGTTCCCTGTCAGAGTCCCGATAGGCTCACAGATGTGTCACTCCTGTACCTCTGACAAGCTAGTGGTTCCCTGTCAGGGTCTTGATAGATTTGCAGATGTGTGTACTTCAGGGTTTATTAAACTCCACCCCTCCCCTCCACTGCTGCTTTTTCTTCAAGAAATGTTTATGTGACCCTAGGTACATAGGCATATAAAATAGGTTACAAGTCAAACATAAGAAATTTGAAATGAATTTTTGGTATATATATACACATACATATCATTAAAGTTAATGAATGTATTGTTTTTCTTCAACTTCAAAAAAAGCATATTTGCTCACTAGTGAGGTGGATACGCTTGGGTTTTGTTTTGCATACATAAGTCTTGATTGAACATTTGATACTGCAGGATAGAACATCTCAAACATTTTTCAGGGTCAATTGATATTTTAATTTTACAATACTCAATTGTAAGAACTGCATTCACTAAGTCCATAATACAAAGTGGCAATAGTCTCAAATCTGAGTCATGTTTTAGGCCGTGTTTATTGGTGTTGCATGATGTGAGCAAGGCAAAGTATTGGTGGTTTTTGGTCAGAACCAAGGTTGCTGTTTCATCATAGAACACAGGGAAGTACTGTCAGAGACATTACAGATTCATTACACCCTTGATTTCCAAATCATTTTAGTGTTGTGTGTTCAGAATCCTTTACTGGTGCTAACTTTTCCCCTCATCCACATGTTCAGCTTTGTGGCCCTACATGGGGGTCACAACCTGTAGTCTAAGAAGCTTGGATGTAGTCATCTAGCTCTTGGGCAGGCCAGGGTGGTGGGGATCTTGCCTGGCTGTATTGCTCTATTTTTAAAAGGTATTATTAATAAAAAAAAAAACTTTGGAGCCAGACATTAGGGTAAACGTTGAAACATCAGAGAGAGAAAGGAACAAGTCACAGCCATGTCTCATCTCTCCAGCTCCACGAATCCTCTGACTGTTTGCTTCTGAGTCTTCAGCTGAAAAAGCCTCAGCTGAAAGAACTTAGTAAAAAACCTAAGCCAAAAAGCTCCAGCCAGAAGAGAGCCTGACTGTTTGCTTCTGTGTCCCCAGGTCAAAGACTCTCATGAAAAACCAAGCCAAAAATCTCTCTCATGAAAGGCCAAGCTAAAGGGCTCTAGTTCCTGTCTCCTCACACCTTATATACCTCTCTCTGCCCAGCCATATTAGTTTATTCTTAGCGCTAGGATTAAAGGTGTGTGATTCTCAAGTACTGGGATTAAAGGTGTGTGCCACCACTGCCTGGTCTGTTTCCTTCCTAGACTGAATCAATCTCATGAAATCCAGGGTGGCTTTGAACTCACAGAGATCCAGATGGATCTCTGCCTCCTGAAGATTCAAGGTGTGTGCCACCACTGCCTGGCTTCTATATTTAATCTAGTGGCTTGCTCTGTCCTCTGATCTTCAGGCCACTTTTATTAGGGTCCACAATATGTCACCGCATGGCTGCTGCTGCCCAGCAAGCTAGACCATGTGTCTTCACCTGGCAGCCATAGAGGAGCCAAAGGAGCAGACAGGCCATGTTGCTTAAGGGCTCTTGGAAGTTTTGCTTCCTGGTCCTCCAGAGCAAAGCATCTTTCACTATGTGTGCCATAGTGTCACTAGTGTTATAGTGTCCTCCAGATCCAGACCCACTGGCTACATTTTACTGGGAAAAGCTCAAAATCTCCATCCCAAAGAGGAGGGGATTCAGGGATGGGAAGGATTGGGGTATGTATTGCAATCTAGCCAGGGATCATCATCACATGGTATCAATACTGGCTAATTATGGCATAGGAGCTATGATTAGTGCTTTTTCCCATTCTTCCTTCCAATGACCAAGAAACCAATGCCCACAAGAACGCTTCAGATGTGGCACTCCATTGTGCAGCTCAGTAAACGCTGATGGGAATGACCCTCACTTCTTTTCTTAGATCATCTCAGACAGTGTTCTAGTAATATTCTTTCTTTCATCCTGGGATTCTGGTTTCCACACATGGGGAACTGTCTTTTATTTTCTCCTGAGTCTTTAATTTTATTTTTATTCATCCATTCATTTTATATCTCAACCACAGCCTTCCCCCATCCTCCCTCCCAGTCACCTCCCCCGCCCACCATGCTGCTCCCACCTCCAAATCTCCTCCTCTTCCATCTCCACCCAGAAAGGATCCCATGAATATCAGTAAAACATGACATATCAAGTTGCAGTATACTAAGCACCTCCCTATGTGTTAAGGCTGAGCAAGGTGACCCAGTAATGAGGAGTAGGGTCCCAAAAGCCAGCAAAAGAGTCGGAGACAGCCCTGCTCCCACTGTTAAAGAAGTCCCAGAAGAGACCAAGCTACACAACTGTAACATATATGCAGATGGCCTAGGTTAGTATGGGGAAATATCATAATTGTATATCACCCCTACTTGGCTCTCAGTTGGAAGAAGAAACAGTCATTTTTAAATACAAATCAGAAAAAAAAAATACATCCTATAGATGCCTTAAACTCATACTTTATTTGCTGCCCTGGATTCCATTAGTGGGGCGGCTGTTGGAAGCAGCTCACAGTTCTTTTCTGGAACTCTTTTCTCCTCTGGGGGCTTGGGAGCCACAAAGGGTCAGAATGAGGAGTTCAAAAGAATGTTGTCCAGAGGCAGTGAAGAAGAGAGATCAAGGGAGGCACTCGCTGGAGCTCCTTGTTGTCCAGTCCTTCGAGATGGTCATTTAGACCCAGAGGCTGTTTGCAGACCCTGGGGGGCAGAGGTGACAGCAAGGGGGAGCCCCTGTGAGTGGAGCAGCAGGAGATCAGGCACTGGATGGTGGGACTCTATGTGCTTAACTTTGGGGGCCGAGTCTGCACATAATTTTGTGTCTTTGATGTTCTAGGGTTTGGAAACCAAGACCAGGGAAATTCCCAACTGAGAATTGTCTTACTGGGAAAAACCGGAGCAGGCAAGAGCGCAACAGGGAACAGCATCCTCGGAGAGAAAGCGTTTCATTCTGGCATTTGTCCGAAATCCATTACCAAGGTCTGTGAGAAAAGGGCGAGCACCTGGGATGGGAGAGAGGTCGTTGTCGTGGATACACCTGGTGTTTTTGACACTGAGGTACCAGATGTTGACACAAGAAAAGAGATAGCTAGGTGTGTTGCCCTGACCTCCCCAGGGCCTCATGCTCTGCTCCTGGTGGTCCCATTGGGGCGTTACTCTGTGGAAGACCATAAGGCTACACAGAAGATTCTGAACATGTTTGGAAAGAAGGCTAGAAGATTCATGATTCTCTTGCTCACCAGGAAGGATGACTTGGAAGACACTGATATCCAGGAGTACTTAGAGACGGCTCCTGAAGTCATTAAAGAGCTGATCTATAAGTTTGAGAATCGCTACTGTTCGTTCAACAACAAAGCATCTGGAGCTGAACAGAAGGACCAGAGGACACAGCTGTTGACCTTGGTCCAGCGGATGGTGATGGAAAATGATGGAAGATGCTTTACCAACAAGATGTACAAAAGTGCTGAGGAAGAGATTCAGAAACAAACCCAGAAGAAGAAAGACCATTACAGAGAGGAGTTCGAGAGAGAGCGAGAAAGGATAATACATGAGTATGAAGAACAGATTCGAGATCTGAGAGATCAACTGGAGAGGGAAAGGAGAAAGGCTCAAATGGAGAGGGAATTCACCAGAACAGAGGCCTACTATGCAGAGAGGCAGCAAAATGCTAGGCGGGAAGTTGAGAACCAAAATACGATACTTGAATTAATCATGAAAGCCTGGGAGATTGCTCAATTTGTCTTCAATCAGTTTATGCAAGATGACTAGAGTAGTTCATAAGACTATACCTTATCCCTATTTTCTGCACACCCCCACAGCCCTCCCCTGCAGGACTCACTCCTCAATGTCCAAATGCTTTAGTTTCTATCTTCCAGGATTAAGGAATGAACTATATAGGTTGCCTTTGACAGTTGGTAGATGTTCAATTGACTTTTCCAAAAACTGACCAATCCTCAATTTGTGAAACTCCAAAGCAGAATGTATGAATGCTTGCCACCCCTGTGTTCTTCCTCAGAGAAAGCCACCCAGGAGCCCCTAGAAGATGACTATAAGATGTACCTACTCTTCCTTCTCCAGATTCTCAACAATAGTCTTCACCTGCAGCTTCTATACATTGCTGCTCATTTTCTGGACAACAGTCTTCTATGTTTTTTTAGGAAATTCAGTTCTTTGCATGAGGTAATCTTCAGACAGAAATAGATGGCTGAGTAGTTCTCAGTGAATGTTGGTTTGTTTAATTACATGTTCGTAAAGAGCCTTTGAAGACAAGGCAAATCTCCCAAGTCAAGTAGTCCAGAATGAGCACAAATTAGCAATTTCACAGACAATTTACAGTGTTTGGTATGTTCGGGTACCTCTAGAAGTTCTCATCAACCTTTTAACCGATTTGATGAAGTCAGCTCTCTCCTTGGGAAATGATCTCACTGCTCCACCCCACCCCCCCCCCCCACACCATACCCCAATACATCTAGCTAGTTCCGCTTCTGCCCCACCCAGCTAATTTACTTATTATTGTTACAATAAACTTTTCAGCTGCTTCATAATTGTTTGGAATTGGAATCTGTTTTGTCTTGGAGGACAGTACTGCTGTAATAGCACAGAGATGAATTTTGTTTTATTGGTAAAAGTTTAAGGTGTTTTTTAAGCCAGACTTACTTTATTGCCATGGCATCTCCTCATCTTCTGTTTTGTTTTCTTATGCATGTGGGTGCATGTGCATATATGTGTTTGTGTGTATATGTGTGCATACACATTTGTGTGTGTGCAGGTACATGTGCATATGTGGGGCATAAAGGATTATCTCAGGTCTCAGCCTCAGGGTTGCCATCCACCTTCCTGAGATAGTGCTTCTCATTGGCCTGGAGCTCCCCAGTTAGGCTGGACTGACTGGCCCATGTCCTCTGAGGATGCTGTTACCTCCACTTCCCTAGCACCAAGAGTACCAGTGCTGACACCACATGCAGCTTTTTATCCACATTCTGGGAGTCAAACGTGGGTTCTCAAGCTTGCAAGGTAAGTACTATCCTGACTGAGCCACTCCCCTAGGCTCATCCTCTTCTTTCCTCTGAAATCTTTTAGCCACATTCTCAATTCATCACTGTTCAAACACCACAATCCTTTTGGATCCTTATTATGTTATGGTAGAAATTGTGTCCTAAGTTTTTGAGACTTGTGAGCTTTTCCTGGTACATAAGTTTCCTTCAATATAGAGGTATGAAGAATTATTTCCTTATTTTTTGTGTTATTTCTTCAGAGTTATCCTCACTTATTAGTGTCTAGGAATCCCCAGTGCTTCGTCCCAACATTTCCCGGTGGTCACCTGTGACAGCTCACTTTGTTCTTTCATACCTCGAAATTGACTTCTCTAAGCTTCTTCCAGCAGCAGGTGACCATTACAGAAAGTTACTAGTCAAAATGCAGAGAACAACTCACCGTGATGTGCCCAGCCCTACCTGATACGCCCACAACACAACTCCTGCATCCATGGTTCAGGGGACATCACATAAGAGGGGTGGAAAGAATGTAGAAGCCGAGGCAGTGTGCTGTGATAAACACCACAGCTGAAAGCAGCTGGGGGAGGACAGGGTTTATTTCCTCTCATAACTTACATTCATCATGAAGGGAGACCAGGACGGGAACTCAGGCCTGAAAACTGGAGATAGGAACTGATGCAGAGGCCAGGGAGGATTGCTGCTTACTTTCCTGCTGTCCATGGCTTACTTAGCTTAACTTTTCAAATAAAAAAATTTCTTGTATGTCCATGGTAAGCAGCAAGCACTCTTAACCACTGAGCCATCTCTCTAGCCCAGTCATTCCCTCCTTCCTCAGTGATCTCCTCTCTCCTCCTGCTAGCCTCCTTCCTTCTCCTAAATTATTCCTCTTTTCTTTAATGTCTTTAAAAAAATCTAGATTCTACATATGAGAGAAAAAGGGTGATATTTGTTTGTATGTGTCTGGCTTATTTTACTTAACATAAGAATCTCTAACTCCATCCATTTTATTGCAAATAAAATAGTATTCTTTCTTCCATAGACATATGTGTACATCAAATTTCCTTTATCCATTCATCCTTTTATGGGCTCCTAGACTGAGCAATGTGATAATAATCATGGTCATGTATTTATCTGTACTTATACTTGCTTTGGTTCCTTTGGGCACATACCCAGGAGTAGTGATCATATAGTTCTACTTTACAATGTTTCTTCCCCTACAAGTCTTTTGTATGTGTGTGGGTTAATACATGTGCATGTGTGTAAGCGTGCATGTGGAAGCCAGTGGAGTCCTCTTCTATCAACCTCTACCTTATTTCTTTATGTTTCTATTACATTTCTCTATGTATGTACCCGTACACAATGCATGTGTGTGTGGTCAGAGGACAAGTTGTAGGAGTTTGTTCTCTTCTTCCACCATGTGGGTCCCTGGCACCAACCTCACATCCTCAAGCTTGGTCGAGGACCACCTCACCACAGGGCCTTTTCACAGACCCTCTCTTGGTCGAGGACCACCTCACCACAGGGCCTTTTCACAGATCCTCCCTGCTTTGTTTGAGACAGAGTCTCTCACTGAAATTTGGATCTTGCAGGTTTCCATACACTGTCTGTAAGGAAGCCTCAGATCCTTCTGTTACCCCAACTCTTAACGAAGCAGAGTAAAATCCTAGTGTAGCGTACATAAGGTCTCAGAAATCCAAATGCCCACCTAGGGAATGTTACACAGCGGTGCTTCAGTTATGGGGAGTTTGAGGAAAACACTACATGTATTTTTTAAAATTTTGTTTGTTTTTCAAGATAGGGGTTCTCTGTGAATCCCTGGCTGTCCTGGCACTCACTCTGTAGACCAGGCTGGCCTTGAGCTCAGTATCCGCCTGCCCCTGCCTCCCATGTGCTGGGATTAAAGACATGTGCCACCACACCTGGCTCCTAAGTACTTTCGTTTTTATTATATAAGAAAGATCTCCCATCAAGTCACAAAACAAAACCTTCGGCTGGTTGAACACTATAAAATGTGCAAGTAATTTTGGTTGGTGCCAGACGGGAAGTGTGGCAAGAACTGCGCCGGGAGAGAGGAGGTAACTCTGCCATGAGAAACTCTTGAATGTCCCCCTGCTCAGAAAGTTTAGCAACAGCCCTGCCCTGCTCCTGGGCAGGCTGGGGAAACCACTGAACCCCATTTCCTGCTTATTTTTGTACTTTTCAAAATCAGAGATCAGATTGCTCTTCCTTTGGACCCCTGGTGAGAAGAAAAGGCAAACACGTTTTCTTTCTCTTTCCATTTTGTAGGCCCCAGTGAAGGCCTTCGGGCAGGGGCAATCTTTACTGGTCTCACTGTGTTGGCCCTTTCTGGGGTACTTTTCATGTAGGCAAAAAGAGTGAGATACTTAAGCACACGATGGCTGTGGGTCCTTGCTGTGGACTCTCATTAATGACCGGAGAGTCACGTGCTAGGCAGAGCAATCAAGTGGGTAAAATGATCCTCTTCCTTGCTTATTTAGTCCTTTGTGTTTATCCAGGTCTCACAGACCCACTAGGGAGTGTGTCACTGATGTCCTGCTATTTTCTAGGGTATTTAAAGCAGGGGAGAGGCCTTTTCTTTTGTTCAGCACAGGACCTCAGTCTCAGGGTAGACATTAGAAATGGTACAGAGATGCCACATCAGTCAAACCTGGGGATGTGTTTGGACAGTGCATTATCAGACCTTGGCCCACACTTGATATTTCAACCATTTCCAAGTACCTGGTAAATATATATGACAAATCCTGGATGTTTTTGTGAAATGCAGTGTTCACTTCATAAAAAGACACAGAAAGTATACAGTAGTGATCATCTTCTAACATTAATGGAAAACATTAACGCGGATTTAACAAAAGATGGCAGCCTTCTTAGCGAGGGCATTTTGTTTAGCATGGACTGACTCTAATTAGGGCTTTTCCAGTCACGGTCACTAACCCACCCAACTTCCTCACTAGGGGCTAACAGCTGATACAGGGGACTGTAGGCAGTCAGTATAGGAACAGCCCTTGTCCCACAAGGAAAAGATCCAAAGGCGAGAGCAGCAGAATAAACATGCACCTAAAATTCAGTCTTTGCAGGTGTTGCTCCAGGAACTAAAAAGCCCACAGGGCCTTCAGCTCTTCTCACTCAATGAGGGGTGTCTCTCTGTGTGTGCATTTCCTTATTTCAAGAACCCAAACCCCTTTAGTTTCTCTAGGTTTGGTTGATTTCTCTCTACCCAGGGTGTCTCTGTAGGAGTTTGGCCAGGTACAAGCTCTGTGTGGTTTGGAAGCAGACTCACACTCTGACGGTCAATCTCTTGCCCCATCTTTGGCTGCTGTGTAGAATTAAGAAGACTACAGCGGGTCTTTGTAAGAGGCCACAGAATGGGACTGCAGCTGGGTCCAGAGTGAGGGGCGGAGCTGAGTCACCTGCTGGGCATCCATTGTACTGCTAGTCTTCTGTCCTGACCACCTTTTGTTCCTTCCTTATTAATAGACCCACACCATTGCCTAGAAAGCCAAGTGTCCACATTTGTGGACTGCGTTCCACTGGGTTTCCTGTGGCTAGCGGCAGCCGTATGACCCAGAACATAAGCAGAAGTGCTGTGGGTTTCTGCATTTCCTTTGCCTTGGTAATAAAGGCTGTATTCTCTTGCTTCTCCTGGTGACTCAGAGGCTAGAAGTTGCTTTTAAAGAATGCTGAGTGGGAAGGAAGGGAAACATGATGGAGGGTGCTAAGCTTAGCCCCAAACAGACTCAGAGCCTCCCGCTGTCACTTTGAAATCAGCCCCTTTGATTGCCAAGCCACTGTAGTGAATTACCTGGAGGTGTAGCCAAACAATATCAATATGATATGCCTGGGCTGATGGGGAGCAATCCCAACATGCCATAGAGAATTGTAGAGCCATTGTAACGCAAAGGATACTTCCTGAGCTGAGGAACTGACATTGATTTACCTTAGATGAGACCTCTATGTTGACTTCTTAGCGTGTGAAGACAAGAAGCCTCACTGGAGAGGGACAGAGTGTGGTCTGAAGAGTCCATCTGACTCTAGAACCTACACAGAGAACTGCAGGACAGTTGGTGGGGATACTAAGATCCCCTCCAGAGAAAGCCTGAGAACACCATATGGAAAGGCAGAGAATGCACACCACCACCACCACCCTGAAGAGCTGCAGAGAATGCACACTACTATATATAGAGCTACAGAGAATGTACACCACCATATATAGAGCTACAGAGAATGTATACCACAACCATATAGAGCTGAAGAGAATGCACACTACCACCAACATAAGGAGCTGCAGAGAATGTACACCACCACCATACAGAGCTACAGAGAATGCACACTACCACCATACAGAGCTGCAGTAATGCTCACTACCATATAGAGCTGCAGAGAATGTATACCACCACCACATAGAGCTGCGGAGAATGCACACTACCACCTATAGAACTGTAGAGAATGTACACTACCACCATATAGCACTGCAGAGAATGCACACTACCAACATATAGAGCTGCAGAAAATGTAAACCACCATATAGAGCTATAGAGATGCACAACACCATCATACAGAGTTGCAGAGAATGCACACCACCAACAAACAGAGCTGCAGAGAATGCACACCAAAATTTAGAGCTGCAGAGAATGCACACCACAATCATACAGAGCTGCAGAGAATGCACACTACTATATAGATCTGCTCAATAGGTCTATTGCATTGATTTAAACAGTGTCAAGCATTTACTTATGATCTGTGACCAAATGCAATGGTGAGCACTAGGACAGATTACAATTTTTTTTTAAAAAGAAAAATGTCCAACTTTCTCCTGCTATCTCAACCCTAGTCCATACTTAATCCTGCCATTCAGGATGCTGCCCATGGAGCTGCATTTAAGCTCTCTCAAAGCCTTCTTTCTAGAGAGGCTCTGATTGGCATAGCAGGACTTTATACATAACTGTAGGACATCTCTGTCTCCTTCACATCTTGTCAGTGTGTCCTGCAGTAGTCCTTACCCGAATGAGCACTTTAGAGCACCTTCTCTTTGCTCAGGGCTCCTTTCCCTCCCTGCTCAGGAATGGAATGCCTCCACACCATATATAGATCCATTGTGTCCTTGGACTATTATTACAAAATGCAGGCTTATCTTCAATAAAGATGTTTGTTTCTGGTAGATGATTAGTCTGGGGGTATATCAAGATGCCTGATTAGTAGTTCCCAACTCTCAGTGCTGAAGCTACCTTGGGCCAAAAGAAGGAGATCAAGGAAGTAAAAGCTGGGAGCCAGGGCTGAGGAAACAGTCTGTTTCCTGTTTGGGATGTCAGGACAATACAAGGAAGTGCGTGCTCTGTCAGGTACTTCCCAGCAGGGTTCCAAACCAGGGCCTTTACTGCCACTTGCCAAAAGAAGTGATTTATGGGGGTTAGGGAGGTTAGGAGTTCCTCTTCCCAGGCAGACAGAGGAGACTGGACTCAGGCCTGCAGATAAGCAGCTAGCAGGTCACATCTTCTGAGTCCTGACAGTCTCCATGCAGTCCCAACACCCCACTTCCCAACCTTCCCCAAGGAAGGGAGCTCAGCCTCTGTTGAACTGCTGAAGGGGGAGAAGAGGGGGTTGGGAGTCTGTCACCTCCTTCCTCCTGTTAGCGTCCCATAAGCTGGTCACTCTCCCAGGAACTTTCCTGAATCTCACAGATGTCCAGGAGCATCTGAGGCACAACAGCCTGTACAATTAGCTCAACTGCTTCCTTTAAGAGGTCTGAGCCAATGTTATTTCCTTCTTTTGTTGAATACACTTTATCTGTAGGAGCATCTCTCCTGGAAGACATCCTGCATTGAAGAGTTCTTGTGAAACCCAGGTTCCCACCCTGCATGCCTTCTAAGCACCTAGCCTTCTCGTTCGGGATCCTGTCTTTCATAGACTCCCTTCCCTCTGCTCACCCTTCCAAAGGACCCTCCTGCAGAGCTCATTCGTATAAGCAGACCCTCCCTTCACCCCATCCACACTCCTACCAAGGTAAAGGAGGTTCATGGAAGTATGAAAATATCCTTTGCTCTCTAATATTCCCAAAGCTAGATCTAGAACTGGGTGATGGAACCCAGAGGAAAAAGACAAGGTAACCAGAGGTAACCAGCCTCTTGGGGAAAGGAGTACTGGTCTTTCTTGTCCAAGTCCATGCAGATGGAGACACCCCCACACCCTGTAGCCTTGGGGTAAGGTTCTCCTAGGCCAAGGCTGACTTCTTCAGTTCTTATCCCAACTCCACTCATTCTGACCCACAGGAAGTGTCCATGAGAGCTGTTTGTTATAGCTCAAGAGATCAAGTGTCATTTTAATTTTTATCATTTATTATTTATTTGGCCTCTCTCTAGGGTCCTATTCACATTCCCCCATAGCCCAGGATACATCTTGGTATGTATGTCAGAGCCGCTGTGGTTACCAATCAGTTCAAGGCTCTTTTCCCAAGTCAGACAAAAATCATCATGAGTCAAGTAGTACCCATGGAACAAAGCTTTATTGGGGGCATATGTTGGAGCTCAGGGGAGACAGCACACAGAGGGGAGTTCTGGGTTGGCTCCCTCAGATTTCTGACTCCTTGGGATCTCTGCCATGTCCTGTTTGCCACTGTCTGTGTTCTTAAGGCTTGCACTTGCACGGTGGTCTGCTCCTACACATTCAGTCCAATTGTACTTTGTAGCTCACAAAGGACGGAGGAGGCACTCTCCTCCCCATGCCAGGAAGGACATGTATGGCCCAGAATTAGTCATTGTGCACATGTGGTCATTGCAGCCAAGTCTCCCAAAAGCTTAGAAGTACGTCAGTGCTTAGAAGATGGTTAGAGAACGCAAACCTATTAAAATATCTTACACAGTGGAAGAAAATCCTAACTGCTGCTCTGGGGCTCTCTATTCTGTCTCATTGTCATTTTCTACCACTCCACAGGGCAGGCACCTTGTAGTCATAATGTCTGTCCCCCTTTATGGGTAAGGGTGAGGCTTGAAAATGTACACGCACCTGGTCCCTGGCTGTCCGTGGGCCGATTCAACCCTGCCAACCTTGGTGAGGCAGCTGTGCCACTTAAGTGAAAGAAAGCCACATGGTGGCAAGAAGCTTTGGTGGTATCAGAGAACAGACACAGACCATGAACACGTGATATCAGTGGGATAGAAGATCCCGTATCAGGGCACTGTGCTGCGGGCTAAGTGTAAGGAGGGCCCACGTGTGCAGAAAGAAGCTGTGTAGCTGGACACAGACTGTAGCTGGGTCCTCTGAACTGAGGCCTCACCCATTGCCACACCTGACAGTGGGCCCCAGGGACTGGAAAGCTCTCTGTGGAAACAGAGGAAGCAGGCCACAAGGGCTGGGCACAGGGTGCAGCTGCTGAAGGACTGTCCCTGTGCTGGTTTGAATGAGAACAGCCCCCATAGGCCCCTAGATTTGAATGCTTGGCCACCGGAGAGTGGAACTATTTGAAAGGATTAGGAGGTGTGGCCTTGTTGGAGGAAGTATGTCACTGGGGAAGGGCTTTGAGGTCTCAAAAAGTCCATGCTATACACAGACTCTTCCTCTTCCTGCTGCCTAAGGATCTGGATGTAGAGCTCTCAGCTCCTTCTCCAGCACCATGTCTGCCTGCACACCTTGCTTCCTGCCATGATGATAATGGACTAAACCTCTGAACCTGTAAGCAAGTCCTAATTAAATGCTTCCTTTTATAGGAGTTGCCATGGTCATGGTGTCTCTTCACAGCAATAGATCACTAACTAAGACACCCCTGCTTATGGTCGGCCCACGTGGATGTCCTCCCTGTCAGACACCTACAGTTCTTCTCGGAGGCCATCTGGATCTGGGACAGCCTTTCCAGCCAGGACTCCTTGAGGGATCCTCCTCAGAAGCCTGCTCTGTGGTTAAACTGTTTTGCTGGGAACATTTGCAAGTTCTGTTGTGTAACAGCGGCCCTCGTTCTCCCACAGGATCAATTCGATTTTCTCCATGAGGTCCTGCAGCTGGGTCTTCTGCTTAGTCCCTTGGGCCCTGTTGTTGAAGCCGCAATGTCGCCTCTCACATGCGACATCCAGATCATCCAGGCTCTTATTGTTGTTCTCTTGGATATATTCTTCCAAGGATCCCCCATCTAGGTCCTCCTCTCGAGTGAACACCAGGATGGTGTAAGCTAGGATCCCTTCTCCAAAGATCTCCTGGAGGCGCCTGGCAGCTTGCTGGTCCTCTGCAGTGTACCGGCCCACCTGTATCACCAGGAGCACTGCATGGGGCCCTGGAGAGTCCAAGACTCCACAGATCTTCTCAGCTGCTGTCTCAGGCAGGTCCTGATGTGACAAAATGTCTGGGGTGTCGATTACCTCAAACACCTTTCCATCCCAGTCTCTGCTCCCTTTCTGGAAGGTCCTGGTTACTGGTCTAGTGCTGATTTTGGACTCAAATACTTGCCTGCCAAGAATGCTATTTCCGGTTGCACTTTTCCCACTTCCTGTTTTCCCCACCAGAAGGAGCTGCAATCTCTTTGGAGTGAACTCTTTCTCTTTCAGACCTAGAAGAATTTTACAGAACAGAACATCAGAGGGAAATGGGGCAAGAGTCTATCCTCTGTTTATCAGAGGCCATGCCCCTGCGCATCTGAGAAACAGTCCCAGCATGAGGAGAGTAGCAGAGACAAAGGCCAGCACCTGTCCCTGAGGTCTGCCCTGGGCTTACATTCTCAGCCTGTGTCCTAGAAGGCAGAGGTGAACATTTCTACAAAGAGGAACATCATAGCCACCAGCTGAGAAGGGAGACCCACATGTCAGCTAAACACTGGCTACTCCAATGCCAATATTTTTAAATATGCCTGGGGCTGGGGACTGGAAGGAAATGCCCTTCTGCCAGCCCTACGGGTGCTAAGACCTAAACCACATAAAATGCCAAATGACAGTTTTCAAGTGTGATCCCCATGGAGGACACTATTGGGTCTCTGATCACAGACCACGAGTCCTGCCAAAGGCAGCTAGGCTCTGCTTCCAACCTTCTCAGCACCCACTGGTTTTGCTCCCACATGCCTGTACCCTCAGCTGACCTGGAATCATCTAGGCTCTCTTGAGCTTTTCCAAAGGGGATAGGAAAGACTTTGAGTGGATTCATGCAAGTTTTAATTAGGCACGGATGGTTGGATGTCCATCCCTGCCTGCCTAGGTAAGGCACAGTTAGGGCCAAAGAATAACTACTTCTGAGCAGCCAGAGCTCAAACTTAAAAGCCAAATGCACCATGAGATGCAGAGAGGGGACTTTTCAAATAATGATTAACTTTGCTTCCTGTAAGAAGTGAAGAAGGCTTAGCCTGTGTTGGTGGCTTTCCCAAGTGGTAAAATAAGTGGGCTTTTTTCTGATAATCCAGGCCTTTCAAATTCATAAAGAAAAAGTCATTCATGTTAAAATACAATGAGTCACAAATCATTTCTTCTAGAAAGAAAACGTGGGTAGGTTTCTAGCATCCCCAAATTTTATCTCCCTTGGTTAGGTGGCGAAGGCGAAGCTCCGAGGAGAATGAACCCAGTCCCTGCCAATGGCCACTGGAGACATTCTGCTTGCTTGCATGATACTGTCAATCAATGTGACACGTCATATGCAGCTAATCACCCACACAAGGACTACTGGCTTCAGAGCTGTGAGAAAAGGCTTTGTAACATGTCCACAAGACCAGCATGTCCTTCTCAGGGAGGAGCTTGCTTGGATGTGAAGACTCTTTTCCTTGGAACTGGCATTTCTCACTTCCTATGGCCATCCACCTGTCAGGGGTCCCTTTCCTTAGTTTTTCCATTTTGCTTTGTTTTGGGTACAGTGGGTAAATCTATGTAATGAGGGCCTTCACCTGCCCCTCCTGGCACTCAGTGTGTGGTCTCATGTCCATTTGCACACCAGTGGTCCCATCTACACCTCTCTAGGAAAGCAGTGTACCTTCTGTCAGCCCTTGTATGGAGTCCAGGGGCAACTGCCTTGTGAGATTCTTCTGGGGACTGTGTCCACATTCTTCTTCCATCTACAGAAAACAATAATACATTTAAATACATGTAAATAACTTCATTTTGTTATATGTGTGTGAGCAAGCTTGGGAACATGAGCGTGCACAGGTGGTTATATGCCATGGTACACATGGAGAGGTCAGAGGACAACTTTCAAGAGTCTGTTCTCTCCTTCCCTGTGGGTCCTGGGAATCGAACTCAGGGGTTAGGTTCTCATGGCAAGCCCATTTATCCATTGAGCCGTCTCTCTGGCCTGTACATGTGTACTGATTGCGTTTTAAGGGGCCTTGTCTTTCTTGTCAGAGAAAGTTATTCCGTATGTGTGTGTGTGTGTGTGTGTGTGTGTGTGTGTGTGTGTGTGTGTGTTTGATGAGGAGTGGGGAAGAAGGGTATGGGACACTCTCTGGAGGTTTCAGGAACCCTACCCTTCAGGCACTGTGTTCTCCACCACGAGTTTAAGAGATTGTCATAAGAAAGGAGCCACTGAATTTGTGTGGGTAGACAGTGTCCAGAGCTGTGCACTGAGGGCCTGGGGCAGGGAATGGAGTCAGGAGAAGGAGAATGGTGAAGAATGGGAAGAAGAGAAGGCGACATTATGGTCTTGATTTTGTGTCTCAGACCATATAAGATCTATATAGGCAGGGGCAGGAAGTTATGGAGAGGGTCTTGGGTCTAGAAAGAACCATCTAGGTCTTAGCACCGAGAACTGGCATGGCTGAAAGCTAGTGGCTGTGTTCAGCAGTTGCAAGGAAGGTGACAGCCATGGGGATCTCCATAGGGCAAGGCAGAACCCTGCTGAGAACCAAGCACCTCAGTGTGTGATGGAGACACAGTTCCTGGCTAGGATGCTCACACTGCCTGGGCCTGAGTGTCATTTCAGGGGGAATTTGAGGTCTAAATCTGAAAAGACCTGCTCCTCCAATGTCACAGAATATCCACAGTTACAGGCCAACTTTTAGTTCTCTTTACAAATTAGAGCCACAGCATCCCAGCCAGGAATTCCCGATTACTGCTCTGATGAGTGATGCCTGCTTCCTTCCGGGGCTGACAGCGTCCTCTGCTTCAAGAGCCTGCAGAGCTGCTCTTAGAGTGGTGTTCCCTACAGGGCTGGGAAGAAAACTGGATGATCTGGTACTTTCTCAGGACCCTCACAGCCAGACTAAACCATCCGGACAAAGACTCTGGGGTGCGGCCCCCAAGTGCAGTCTGGACTTGTCACAGCACTGCTAGATGTTCTATGCTACTCGACTAGCAGACTGCTTTATCTTCTCTGAATCCCAGTGGGAACACTGGAGACATGGCTTTGTGATGTGCTTTTATGACGTGCAGCGAGTGTCTGGCTTAATGGGCTAACTAACATACAGATGCAGGAAGCTGAAGAAAGTCTAGCTCCTGAGAAGAGTGAGGAAGCAGGCCAGGCCGATAGCCGAGCTCTGATCTGGTCAGGTATCCTGGTTTGAGCAGCTCTGCCATTGCCTTGGTGAGCTGGAGGCCTACAGACTACAGACCCTTCAGTCTCTGCAGCATCTTCCCTGACCTCTCTCGTTCTTTGGAGAACAGGTGGATTGACAGAAACAGCGCCCAGCAGATGAAGCTGGAGAGTGAAGAGCCCAGGCATCACTCAGGCAATAGTTATGTACCCAGCACCATGCCCACAGCACTGTCAGAGGAAGGATGCTGCATCCTCTGAGCCTTGCTGGCCCGCCTCAGACAATGACACACACACACACACACACACACACACACACACACACACACACACGGTACACTTCGAATTTTTATCTCCAGTCCAGATGAGAGAGACATTATCACTCTGGTTACATTGCTCAGAAAGAATGTGACATTTAAAAAGTGCCCTGGGGAGCATTGGCCAGTTGGGGGATGGTGGACATGGCTCAGAGGTAGAATGCTTGTGGGGAGTGTGCAAGACTCTGGCTGCAGGTCCCCATCACTGAGAAAACAACAAGCATTAAGCATAAAGGTCACCACAGAACACAAAGATCTCCTGGCTCTGTGCTATAGCTCTATCACACCACTTGTATTTATATAAATATGGATACACAGCCACACACACGGTTTATAACACACACAAACATGTTTACACCACATTAAACATACATAGAAATACATGAATAATACAAAACGAACTCCAGGATTTTCTGTGGGCTTTCCCCTCCTTATTTTACTTTTATTGAAATAGATTTTTTTTTCATACAAAATATTCTGATTATGGTTTCCCCTCCCCCAACTCCCCCAAGGTCCTCCCTGCCTCTCCTCCCATCACATTCCACACCCGTTCTGTCTCTCCTTAGAAAGCAAGTAGACATGTAAAGAATAATAATAAAATAAAAGAGATAAAAAAAAACAAACGAGAACAGGACAAAGCAAGCAAACAAACGAACAGATGAAAAAGAGCTAAAGAAAACATACGAGAAACACACGTAGATGTCGAGACACACGTGTCCGCACACACAGGAATCCCACAGAAACTCAAAACCAGAAGCCATGAATGCTCTGACAAACCTGAGCGGAAGAGCCTCCACTCAAGGACATCGCCCAGTTCATTCTGTGCTCCCTCCGCTCAAGGACATCGCCCAGTTCATTCTGTGCTCCTAACTATCGCTGGCCAGGGCTCACACAGGAAGTCAGTCTTGTGGGCTCTTTGGTTCATTTCATTTTGTTTTGACTTTTTCTTTTCGTCTTATTGGTTTTTTGTTTGTTTATTTTGATTTTCAGGCCTTTAAAATTGTATTTTATTTTTTTAAGAGAGAGAAAGAGCATGAAGTTTGATTGGTAAGGAGGTAGGAAAAAGGGAAAAACATAATCAAATATATTCTATGAAAAAACTTTAAATAAAAATATAAACATAATACCCATCAATCACTCACCATGCATACATGTAAACACATACAAACATAAATGTATACATGTGGCACACATGCCATTTATACATATACAACTCATATATAAATACAAACAATACACACATGTAAACACATACATGACACATATAATACATAAAAATACAGTGTACCCCATTCATACACATACATGTAAACATATATACAGATGAACAGAAATGTGCATACATAGCCACTTATACATGCCTGTGAGTACACAAATATATATACAACATGTACAGATACACAAGCTGTACGCACATTTATAATACAAATACTATACACAGTATGTGAGCACCACACAGGCATGTAAACACATATATACACAAATGCAAGTGTTCGTAAACAGTACATATCCTTAAACAAATAAACACACACATGCATAAAACATACATATACACAAACAGCATATACACACATATAAAACATATACAAATCCAAACAAGACATACACCACACACGCATACATGAAAACATACACACACAGTGGGACTTACCATGGGGCTGGCTGACAGGCAAGAATAGCTTCGTTTCCTGTCTCCTGTGATACTGCACTCCCATGAAGTTTCTGGCTTTCCTGGTTGGGCCAAGATGCAGTATTTTTTGTAGATGGAGTAGAAAAGCCAGGACACGGTTTCCATAGTATATGAGCCAACAGACTCTGCTTGCCTGTACAGCCGATCCATATTCTAACCCATGTTTTATCATCACAATATGTTCTGAGCTCAAGCATGACCCTTCAAAGAACCGCTCACTGTGAAATGAAAAACAGGAAGTGAGCAGAAACACAAGCCAGACACTTCCGCTTACAGCCTAGAATTTTTTTTTTAAAAGAATATAGCGTGGTGGTAATGTTTATTATTTAAGCAAGGCTTAGAATTAGGAAGCTGCAGATCTCCAGAAAGCTTGTCTCAGGGACATGAACCCTGATCCCATCTTTTGGAGCTGAGCTCACGTCCCAGAGTGATCCAGAGGTTTAGGACTGGACAAGCACCCACCATCCCTTCTCTCCCTCAATCCATCCTTTAAATACCTTTTCTTGGAACTGTTAAGTTTCAAACCTGGAATGGCTGAGGAGCCTATTTAACATATCAAAGTAGACCTGGCCTCCAGGTTCTTCTAGCTTCCCTCAGTCCCTCTCTGTTACAGTGTACAGCTGGCAAACCACACCCTGGACCCTAAATTCTCAGGCCCAGGGGCTGGGCTGCCCTTGCCCCAGAGGCTCTTTCCTATGTAATCCAGACATCTTGGTTACCTGCTTTTTTGGACCTTTGGCCTCTGGGCTGCTGCCCCTGTTCGCTCCCTACCCCACTCTTCTCATGGACCAGCTCAGCCTGGTCCTGTCCACTCTGGACTTTTCCAGATATCCCTGCCTCTGAGTATGCTGTCCCGCATATCTATGATAAACTTTCTCCTCCACCATACCCAGGAGCAGTCATTTCCTTTTTATTTCTTTTTTTCATTCATCAACAAGCTCTAAAAACTCTTTCTTTCTAAGACTCTCCATGTTTGAAGAATCTTTTAAAATTATTAGGCAGGTCCCAAGGTTTTGATCACCAATAAAGAAAATGAACATAATTAATTAATTCAACATTTACTAGTTTGTTGAAACAGGGTCTCACTATATGAAGCAGGCTAGCCTAGAATTCATGGAGAACTGCCTGCCTCTGTCTCCCAAGTGCTAGAATTCACTGCTTTAAAAGAAAAAAAGCTTGTTTTTATTTTTTCGGTGTGTGTGTGTGTGTGTGTGTGTGTGTGTGTGTGTGTGTGTGCATGTGGAGGCTAGAGGTGTTGGATTTCCTGGAGCTGGAGTTACAAACTGTTGTGAGCTGTAAGATTTGGTTGCTGGTACCCGAATTGTGGTCCTCTGAAGCAGAATACACTTTTTGTTTTGTTTTGTTTTGTTTTTTTGTTTTTGAGATGGGGTTTCTCTGTGCAGCCCTGGCCCTCCTGGAACTCACTCTGTAGACCAGGATGGCCACGAACATAGAGACCCACCTACCTCTGCCTCCTGAGTCACGGGATTAAAAGGCGTGTGCCACCACTGCCCAACTCAGTATACACTCTTAACTGCTGAACCATCTCTCTAGACCTTACTGAGTTTGGGGGGATAATTTTTATTATAAAAGTAAAAGGAAAGAGAGCAACATAAAACCAGTGGGTATTTGACCTTGTACTTGAGAACTGAGGCATCAATACCTGGTTCAGCTCAAGTAGCTGCAGTCCTGGGGGCTTTGGGGGCTTTGGGGGCTTGTCGGCGTTCTGGTCCTAATCTTACTGCTACACACTTCATTCTTGAAGACAGTGGCTCACGAACGTAGGTGCTGCCCGGAAAGGGATGGCGTCAGTAAGACATGATGGTGAAAGAGGAAGCCCAGGAAAGGCAAGGTTGGTCTTTCTCTTGGCTGGTGTCAGATTGCAACTCTTGGCATTCCATTTGAAAACTGACAGGTGACGTATTTATATAAACTGAAAATGGAGGTGCAAATAGACCAAGGTATTTCCCCCAAATCTGTTCTCGGTCAGTGTGTCAGTGCGTAAGACCTTTGCCTCAGCCTGAGCTAATGGTGTTAGCCATTTTAATGCTTTTATGCACAAAGGTTTTTGTGTGTGTGTCATGAGTATTGGGTGGCAAATGCATCTTCCATGAATTTGATAAGTCTCTATGACTCACCATCACTAGGGTAGGATAAGATAGATTAATAATGGACAAAGAAAATCAGCTGAACATTTGTTTTGCAACTTCATATAAATATCTTGTGTAAGTGTGTCTATGTACCCATATACATGTACCTGTCTGAGCATGCATGTGCCACAGCAGCACATGTGTGGAGATCAGAGCACAGCTTTGCAGGGACCATGGAGGTTCCAGGAACGGAAATGAGGTTTCAGGTTTGATGGTAAACTCTTTTACCTGCTGAGCCATTTCAGAGGATATAGTTACATATTTTGTCTTTCATATTTGTCTTTTTTCCTGTGGATATAAGCCTTGGTACAGGTATGGGGGTGAGAAGGTAACTAAAGAGAGTGGTTCTCTGCTTCTACCATGTGGGTTTGGGGGTCAAACTCACGTTATCAGCCTTGGCAGCAAGAGCCTTCACCTGCTGAGCCACCTTGCTGGCCCCCAGTTGTGTTTTTTAATGGCACTAAAGAAGCCATTTCTTCAGGGATGTTATACTTGTCATTAATACCACTGATAAAAATGGCAAGGTCTCATTCTCCATTGGCATCGGAAGGGGAGAGTTTTTCATGGAAGCCCAATAGGTCTCTGCCGTGTTGAGCTTCAGCTGCAGCCACAGGGCGCACATAGCACTCAGAGACCCAATGAGGAACCTCATTCTCCTGAGGAAAGACATAAACAGAACCCCGAGCCCACACCAACACCAGATTGGGTCCCCTCTAAGTGTCAGTAGAATTATCCTTCCATCACTCCAGAGGGTGATTTGCAACAGGAGCCGTCCAGGGCTTATCTGCAGTGGATAGTCCAGCAGAAACCACTGATAAAAAAATTTAAAATATACAAAACAAGGGAAAGAATAGAATGTGGAGAGGAATGATGAGCCCCTAGTTTCCCCTTTTTGCTTTAGCAAAATATGTTTGTTTGTTTTTTTTAATGTTCACATTTTTCTTTTCTTTTTTCTTTTTATTTTTTTAAATTAATTAATCAATTTATTTTTTATTATCAGCTTGATATAGCATAAATTCTTATCTTAATAGTGAAATGTTTCATTGAGGGTTGCTCAGTAATTGAGTAAAACCAAAACTTATTATAAGCTACAGTCATCCCAATATGGCCAGCTTTGGCAAGCATTAATGTAAGCCTAGGAACTATAGCCATGCAGTTAGATTCTCCTGAAGGTAATGTATGGTAACTGCTTTTTCAAGTATGTTTGAGAACATGTCATCCAGACACCTTGGAGATTAAGGATAACCCTGAAGGTCACTGACCTCAATTTATTAAGAGTAGTATGCCAGCTAAACATTTTCATTTTCACAATCCTATTCAAGCTAGAGTAGTACCTACTTTTCAGGAGTGGCTCTGTGCAACATTTATTGGCCTCCTGAAATTCATTTAGCCCCCTTTGAAGATACCTTAAAATTTGTGAGTCTGAATGTAGTCATTATGAGACCATTAGTTCTGCTCCTTGTGAGCTGCCTGTTTTTTCTTCATGGTTCTTAGTTGTTCTTTTGCAGAGCTGCCAGCTTAAGTTGTGCTGGGATCAAGAAAAATGGGCCTCGGTGGTTCATGTTCCTGGAGTTGTGTCCATGCCAGTGGATGTCCACATGCTCCAGAAGAGAATTTGACATCACTGCTGCCATTGTTGCTGGTATAACAGTGATGACCACCACTACTACTGTTTCTGAGATTGCCATTTCATAATTGGTTACTACAGCTAGCACAGTGGAGACCCTGGCAGCAAAAGTAGCTACCACAGTTAACTAATCTTTCATTCTATTGGGCATGACAAATTTAAATCAATAGTTATATACATTTCAATTGTCTTTGAAAGTTCCATTTGCTTTTGGGATACCATCTTACAAGGACTCCAATTTGCAGTAAGGCTCGTTAATGAAGGGAATGGCTCAGCTGCCTTTAGCCTACTGGCTATGGGTGGGTTAGGATTTCTGTTGGTCTTTTCTGTGTTGAACACAGATTGCAAGCCCAGCGCCACTTTGAGATCTTTGGCAACAGTTAACTCTGCAGCTCACACAGGATTGAGCCTGTATAATAAATGAGTATTCAGAGACGGGTAATACCTGGCGGGGGGGCGCTCACCAACCTAAGACAGAGTGCCTGTGTGGCTTGGACAGGTGTCTCCATGATGGGTAAGGTGACCTGCTGATGTCCCGTGCAACCTAAGTCAGAAACTCATTTTTTAGTAAAAGGGGGGACCTGTAGGGCCCTGGCCCCCATTTTGGGTAACTGTTGCCTTGCTTGCTGACCTTGACCTTGATACCCTCCCTATGCTAATTCCTCGCCAGGTTCCACCTTTCTGAATGCTTAATGGAAGTTCCTTGTCTGTGTATCCTGCATGTTGGGCATTAACAGCTTAGATGCAAGATTGTAAAACATTGGAAACGAACTTCTGCCCTCCAGGGTTCTCCCATTGCGCTGTATTTAAGACCTTCTCCCTCCTTAAAGAAATGACATTTGGCATTAAAAAAAAAAAGAAGAAGACGAAGACGAAGACGAAGACAAAGACGAAGAAGAAGAAGAAGAAGAAGAAGAAGAAGAAGAAGAAGAAGAAGAAGAAGAAGAAGAAGAAGAAGAAAAGAAATTGAACACAGTGATGTTCTAAAACAGGAAGTGGTAATGGTGTCATGAGCCTCAGAGCATGCTGGACTAAAGTCTTTCAAATTGTGCAAACAGGAAAATTGTATAGTATGTGAATTAGCTGTCAATAAAGATTTTATAAAAAACAAACAAACAAACAACAACAACAAAACGGCAAGTTCCCTGTACCTTTAGCATCAGTGCTGTCACCCACCAAAAACAGTATAAAATTTAACATTGGTGTCTCCACTCTTCCAACCCTTTCCATAGAGTTTCCAGTGTCTTCAGCTAGGCTGGCTATAAGACTAACTGATTTTAGAAATAATATAGAATAATTCCTTTTCAGGGCACACTGTATCTTTCATAGTCTCCATGCATTGCTTAGTAAACTCATCATAAGTAGTTTTGATTTTCTACTAAAGATGCCATCCCATAATGAGCTTTACAGTGGGTTCTGAGTTGTGACTTTTAAGACAGTTCTGGTGGAGACAACACATTTGCTTTTCAGTTTCATCATTTTATAGTTCCAGCACAATCCTCAGTGCTCAATCCCCATTCGGCAGCATGCATTTTTGCATAGGATGCCTTTTGAAACAACTCATGTAAAGCCCCTGCCAAATAAGCAGGCCGCCTTACCATAGCCCTCTACAAAAGAGCCAGTTGTCAGCTCATCTGTCATTGGACAATCTTCCTTCATCTGTAAATGTGGGGAGTTGGGGGAAGCTTTGTTTTCTTCTGAGATCTCCACAGACACCATGACATGTGTACACCCACATACATACACACAGGGAAAAAATAAACAAACATGAAAAAAGGAAAATAACACAAAAGCATTTAACTGCAAGAGAAAGTTCAAAGGGAGCTTGCAGGGTCCTAGTGACCTGAGTTCCATCTTTGGGCTGCATATAAAGGTGGAAGGAGAGAATTAACTCCATAAAGATTATCCCTGACTGCCACATGTGTGCTGTGTCATAAGCATGCATTTTCTCTGCCTCAGACAGGAGATAAGTAAATACATACAAAAGAATGTTTAAATCAAGAATCAAGGCATGCTGAGATGTAAAAGTAATAAGTAAAGGGACTATATACTTTTACTATAAAAATTAATCGACAGGAAAATACAAAGCAAGATTTAGACCCTTGCACATCTCAGCTTAATGTTTTAGTGGACAGTCAATAGTTAAGTGTTGTGGGCAGTGAGAGAGGCATGGCCAAGGTATGGATGCACCCTTAAATTTGAAATAAGGGGAGTTGGGGATTTAGCTTAGTGGTAGAGCGCTTGCCTAGCAAGCGCAAGGCCCTGGGTTCAATCCTCAGCTCAAAAAAAAAAAAAAAAAGAAAGAAGAACACTTGCCCACCTTTCACAAGACATCAAAAGCTATCCTTGGCAGTGGAAGGTCACAACAGTATGGCTAATTGCTATGTCTCATGAGTCAAGTCACCGTGAGCACAGTAATGTGCCAATTTGACTCACTGTGCTGGGAAATTGCATACCATTTATCCGAAGCCATACATGCATGTAGATGGTGAGAGCATGGATGCATTTATTTTGGGTGACACTGTGAAACAATGTTGTCCTCTACAAAGTTCATGTTTGAGAACTACATTATGGCTTTACCAAAAAAATCCCCTCCACACACAAATGTCATGCTTTGGTGATGTCATGATTTTCAGGTAAGATCACTGGTTACTCTTGTGGAGGACCTGGGTTTAGTTCCCAGAACCCACATGCAGCTCCCAATCATCTGTAACTCCAGTTTCAAGAGATCTGCTCCCACTTCTGACCTCAGCAGGCACCAGGCGTGCATGTGGGGCACATACACACATGCAGGAAAACACTCATCCACAATAAATAAGTAAATAAAAAAAAGCTCATACTTTAAGTAACTTCCCAGTTTTGTCTTGGACCACATTTATAGCTCTTGTGGGCTATGTGGTAGACACCCCTATGTCAGTACCCCAATATTATAGCTTCACTTATTCAGCAAGTACCTCAACATGGTCGGTTCTTAGGACTCACATCGTGCTCTTTACTGCTCCTTCCATCACTGTGTAAATATCGCTGTTCTTCCCATAATTAAAGAAAGGCAACCGTTTTTAATTCTGATAGTCACTGTTTTCTGCAACACTGCTTTGAGTCACTCAGATCTGTGGCAGATCATGTCAGAGATCAGTAAGATAGTTACCTAGAATAACACAGGATTTGTTTCAGTAACGTAGTTGGGCCCCACCTGACAGATGCAGGATATAAATGTGGTATTCTGACATTGAGCTCTTTCCAACCCTCACTCCCCAGTCTCTCACTTTTGATGGTTTCATTTTATCTGCAAAGAGTTTCCTGGGTTTGGGTTTTGAATGGACATTTGGAGACTCCAGAGACTGAAGTCAGGTGCTTTTATTCCAAAGTTTGTATTTTACCAGGAACTGAGGAACTAGTACTACTGAACAGGGAATACTTTAATCTCCTTATTAACGCTCTGGACGAATTCACAACTAAGTGAAGATGTAGGCCCAGGGAGTTCAGCTGACACCTTCAGTCATCACCCAGGAAATCAACCTTCCCCTTTGAGTGTATAGCTCACTAGCTCACAGTTCCCATCTCAACTTAAGGTCATTCTCTCTCTCTCTCTCTCTCTCTCTCTCTCTCTCTCTCTCTCTCTCTCTCTCTCTCTCTCTCTCTCCCTCCCTCCCCTCCTTTCTCCTGAGCCAGAGTTTCTTCATATGGCTCAAGCTGGCCTTGAACTTGCTGTCTTCCTGCCCTAATGCCTCTTGGGAGCTGGGATGGCAGATATGCACCACTATCCCCAGGATTTATGTTTGTCTTTCTGTGTGGGTTTAACTACTGTGTGTTAGCCTCCACTTCCTGAAAACCAAGTACTTCTTTGTTCAAATCTCTTAGATGTCTTTGCAGAAGGTGGTTCACAGTCTTTCTCATTGTCTTGTGTATGTGCCACATCTCTGCTCCAGAGCCTAGATGCCTGTTTCCTAACCAACAACTAGAAGACAGAGGAAGCATACAGTTGTTGGTGAACAGTGATGGTGTTGGAAATTCCATATAACTCTGGGGTTTTTGGAGAAAAAAAATCACAGTTACAAATAAATGGCTCTTAAGAAACTGTGTGTGGTTTATTGGAAAAACGGTGACCGTAAACATAACCACTAACATTTAAGTAGCATTTGCTGTACATCGGGCTGTCTTTAAGGACTATATTTGGGCTAACTCACTTCACCCTTGGCCCTCCGTTGAAGAAGAAAGTTCTGTTCTCAGCCTAGTAGATGAAGAAACAGGCACCCTAGGCTGAGCTTTCTATGAACTACCTCGGGCTTGCTATGACTATGTTCCCAACAAAAATAACTTAAAGGGGGAACTAGTTATTTCTGTCAGAACGAAATACTAGAATCCAGGCAAGACTACTGTTCTGCAGGTAACCACAGCAGGCCCCCTCTCACAGATGAGAGGTGTTGTCCAGGAGCCCCCAGTTGCCAGACTTCCAACTGTTCAGATTTCTCACCCAAGTAGGTGAGTTTACCTCAAAGGGGCTTTTGATAGTCACACTTTCTGCCCAGCACCCCCTTCCCTAGTTGGGAATCAGAGTCAGACCACAGGGTTCTGCTGTTAAACTACCCCTCACGTTAGAGAGCTGTAAGAGAGTCCCACTTCTGCTTCAGGGCCCTGATTCCTCCTCAGAGTCCCTGCAACCATGCTGCTATCTATCTGTCTGTTTGTCCGTGTGTTAACAACTCTTCTAATAAACTCTTTAGTACCCAACAACCTACCTTCCCATCCATAAATGACCTGAAACCAAGACCTTTTAAGTTTGTTTCTTGGTTCAGAGGGCTTGGAATGGGATTCTCAGACAGAGACACAGGACAGGGAGGCTTTTCTGCTGGTATTTTATTTGGGCTGGCACATGCCCAGAAGATTCATGGCCAAAGGCTGAGCCCTGAGTGCAAGGCTTTGCCTTGTATACATTTTTAATCCTCTGTCCCCTTATATAGAATATGCATTCTCATTGGACATTTACAGTTAGAAGTTTGTGACTCTAAGGCTACATAGATGCCATGGCATTGCTGTGACACTGTAGCACCCAGGCTGCAGAGATGAGATGAAGTACAGTACTGACTGAAGCATATTGCCTTCTTTCTTTTCTTCTTTCTAGAGAGCCCTTACCACAGGTCCAGTCCATCACAGCAAAAAAGCAATCTATTTTGTGTCTGGGCTTCCAGACCATGGGATGATGCCACTTTTATTCAGGGTTGATTATCGCCCCTGGAAACATCCCCACAGATACACCTGGAAGTATCCCTTCCTATTTATTGCTTACGTGCTTCTAAATTTTGTCAAACTGATGATTCATCACAAGTATTTTTGCTAAGGCACAGATCATGGAGTGGTCACCCTGGGATTTGGATGGTCAATCCATCTCCTGAACCCTGCTTTTTATTTTATGATTAGTTTTTCAATACTTGAATCCAACCAGGGTTTCACATATACTACTGGGGTGCTCTATCCCTGACTTATGTCCCCTAGCCCACTACCCTTTTCTTTGAGACAGCCTTTCATTAAGATTCTTGGGTTAGCCTTGAATTTGTAGTTGTTATGCCTAGCATCCCATATTATTAAGCATCAAATATAATTTCATGAGATCACTCTTGAAGTACCATGTGATCCAAGTAGACTGGAAAAGCAGAAAGATTCTCCTTCCAGAAACTTCATCCCTATGGCCAGAGCATTTGTGCTGCTAACGGAGAGCCCACATGTCTCCATATGCTGTCTGTACACAACAGGAGAACAAAACAGGCCCCGTTTTGTACTTTTGTACTTGAGCTGCCATAAAGATCCTGCCCCTCAAGCCTTGGGTCAGCACTTTAGGCACAAAGTTGACCATCTCCTTTTCACAAACTCACAACTCATGTGGAAATGTGTCCTGACTAGTCTGCAGGTCTCAGATGGAGGACAGTTGACATGGAGCAGAGCTGGCCCTGCCAAGCCACCTATTATGTAGAGGCTACCAAAAATGTCACCTGGTCTAGGTGACAGAATGCAGGTGTTCATCCAAGTAATGGACTGGCATTTCTGGGAGTGTGTTAGTTAGCTGTGGCTGGTGTTGTTTTTCTTTTTCAAAGGAAATAAAATGTAGTATC